>NC_048298.1:251061016-251295647 GCF_013100865.1 Trachemys scripta elegans | reverse complement strand
GGGCCGTGCTACCAGCTCCTGCCCAAGGGGGGGGGGGGCGGCTGCTGACTGCGGGAGAGCAGTGGGAGCTGGTAGCACGTCCCTGCCCCGGCTGCAGAGGACAGGCCGCTCCTCCTCAGCTTGTCCCCGCCGCTCTCCCTCAGTCAGTGGCCACCCCCCAGGCGGGAACCGGTAGCACGGCCCTGTCCGGGTTGCAAAGGATGCGCGGAACATGGTGCCCGAGTGGGCCGCTCCTCCTCAGCTTGTCCCCGCCTCTGCCTCCTCCTCCCCTCTGCGCCGCCTCCTGCCAGGGGAGGGGAGAAGGGAACGGAGCGGCAGCCCGGGCTGAGCCGAACTTGTGCTGGGGCCAAGGCGAAGACCGAGGATGAGCAGGGCTGGGATCCAGCAGCAGCCCCAACCCCCAGCCACGGGAGCAGCGGTGATGGGAGATGAATCCACCTCGGGCCAGATCCGGAGTAAGGTAAGAATTGGGCCGGCCAGGCGGGAGGGTCCCTGGGACCCCTGGGGGGAGCTTCTGCCTGCTGAAGCCTCAGAGGCTGCCGCCTCCCTCCCCAGCCCCGCACAGCGTGCCAGTGCCTGGAGTCTCCTTCTGCCTCCCCCCTGCAGGGGGCGAGCAACCTGGCAGAGAGGGGCAGCTTCTGTCCAGCAAGCCCAGCACCTTTTCCTTGGCTCCTCCAGCCCCAGAACTCTCTCTATTGCATGCCCTCCGGGCTCCCAGCTGGGCGGCCTCAGCACTGGGAAAACGCCAGCAGGGCTGGGTCCAGTGTGTATCTGAGCTCGTGGGGAGCGCTCTCACCCTAATGACTAGCGCCTTACCTACGGCAAGTACAGTAGTGCTTTAGGAGCGTGACGTGAAAAATATCGTGTCATGTGACACGGTCACTCAGATCACGATTACATGTGTGTTGTGTGCTGCTCTATCGGTGCCATTCGCGCTAATTTCCGTTTTGCATCTGTGCCAGTGGTTATAGGGCTAAAATGCCGGGACAAAAACGGAAACGACTTTCCGGTGCTGCCTACTGGCAACAAAGAGAGAAATGGCAAAAAGAATTAGAAAAACTATCTCGTAGTTCAAAAAAGTATTTTAAACAAGTCGACAATCAAGGAGAAAGCTCTAAGCAATTAATTGAAGGTGATTATTCATCAACTGATGAAGACCGATCCAACCAAAGATTACCTTTATCAACTGATAAAGATGAACAACAATCTTACCAAAGATTACCTTCGCTAACTGATAAAGATGAACAATCACAATCCATCCAAAGATTTACTACTTCAGCTGAAGAGTCCAGAAACAAAGAACTGTTATCTAAATCTAAAACTGAAAAACAATTATTGGAAGGTGTAGAGACTGACATAGGATCGGATCCAAGTACATGGCCGACAATAATTACTGATGCAATGCAAATGATTATTGTGAAAAAAGATCCTTCAAAACTAGATCCTACTTTGAATATCCATTTAATGAGTCGAATCGTTAATTTATGCCATCCAGTATGAAGAAAAAAATGAAAAATGGGGAACAAATTAATGGATTGTTGTTAGAGTATTCACAGACCAAAGATGTAGTTTTTTGTTTTTGCTGCAAACTGTTCTGTAACTCAGACATTCTTCTGGCAACTGCAGGTTTTAATGACTGGCGAAATTTGCATCAGCATTTGAAAGAACATGAAACATCAAAAAATCATTTACGCTCATTGACAAATTGGATTGAGCTGTGAAACAGATTATGTTCCAGTACAACAATTGATGCGGTACAGCAATGTCAACTAAAGTCAGAAATTCTACGTTGGCAAGTGGTGTTGGAACGTTTACTGGCAATCATTAATTTCCTAGCCAAACAGTGCCTCGCATTCCGTGGATCCTCGGATATTTTATATGAGAATAACAATGGAAATTTCTTAAAATTGGTTGAGTTATTGGCAAAATTTGATAATGTTATGGCTGAGCATGTACGAAGAGTGAAAGATGGAGAGATTCACACCCATTATTTGGGAAAAAATACACAAAATGAGATAATAGAATTAATTCCTAATGGAGTGCATAATGAAATTTTATCGAATTTAAAACATGACAAATATTACTCAATTATAGTTGATTGTACTCAAGATCTGAGCAAAACCGAGCAAATGTCAATAGTTTTACAATTTCTGAAAATTGATGAAAATGCAGAAGTGAAAATTTGTGAACACTTTCTAGAATTTATACCAGTGAATGAAACTACTGGGAAAGCCCTCACAGATGTAATTCTACTGAGATTGGAACACGGTGGAATACCTTTAGAAAATATGTGTGGCCAAGGGTACGATAATGGCTCAAACATGCGAGGACGACATGCAGGTGTACAGCAAAGAATATTGAATTTAAACAATTGATCTTTTTTCATTCCTTGCCATGCGCATTCGCTCAATCTGGTTGTCAGTGATGCCGCCAAATCATCTAAAGATGCCGTTTCATATTTTACCACAGTGCAAGCAATTTACAACTTTTTTAGTGCTTCCACACACCGTTGGGCAGTCTTGAAGAAGCATCTTGAACAAAAACTCACACTTAAACCGCTAAGTCAAACTAGATGGGAAAGTAGGATAGACGCTATTAAGCCATTCAGTATTCATCAGGAGAGATTTACGATGCACTATTCGAAATAAGCCAGGACTTGTCGTATGATCCTTCATTTCGACATGAAGCTGAAACATTGGCTCAGAAAATGATGCCGTTTCAGTTTTCATGTTGCATGGTTATTTGGCATAATATTCTAAATCAAATTAATTTGACCAGCAAAGTTATGCAGAACATAACCATAGACATATCCGAGGCAAAGACGATTTTGAATAAAATGCTGTAATATTTTAAAAAATACCATTCAAATGAAGGATTTGAAGAAACTGTCAAAGAAGCAACAACAGTAGCAGAGGATCTTGATTTTGAACTGACGTTTGCACCTCAACAATACATTCGTTCTCGGAAAAAAACAAGACAGTTTTGTTATGAGGCTCATGATGATCCTATTCTTGATCCAAACAAAAGGTTTAAAGTTGAATGTTTCTATGATATTTTGGATGTAGCTATAACTTCCATTGAAGAAAGATTTTGTCAGTTGCATGGTCATTGTGAAACTTTTGAATTTTTATACGATATTTGAAATATTAAAAATCGGTTTTCCAAAGAAGACCTCATGAAGCACTGCCAAGACCTACATTTAGCGCTCAGTACTGATAACGCTGCTGACATTGATGCAGTAGAATTGTATGATGAATTAATGGCTTTATCTGAGCTAATATGTCCTAAAACTTCTCCTGTAAATGTATGAGAATTTATAGCAAGAAATTATTTTTTCACTCCAAACACTGCTATAGCATTACACATTCTTTTCACATTACCAGTGTCAGTGGCTTCTGGTGAGTGCAGTCTCTCAAAACTGAAATTACTAAAAAATTATTTGAGGTCCACCATGTCTCAGAATTGTTTGTCAGGACTCACATTAATTTCAGTTGAAAGTACTATTGCAAAAAATTTAGATTTCACTGACTTATTAAAAGACTACGCAAGTATAAAAACCAGAAAAATTCAGTTCATATTAATTCTTTTAATTTATAAGAAACTGGAAGACACTAACGTTTTTCATTACAGTGTATAGTTGAACTCAAATTGTTTGTAATTGTGTTTTTGTTAAAATTAAATGTTAAAATTACACTAGTAGGAAATTGTTTTATTTCACTAACTACAAATTCTCTGTTTTCATTTTTTTAAAAATTTAAACAGTCAAAACAAAACTGCAAAGTGCAAACATGTGTAAAAGCCAAAAAAAAAGCACGGGGGTGGGTGGGCAGCCAAAAAATGTTTTGCTTGGGGCAGCAAAAAACCTAGAGCCAGCCCTGCCCATACCCCTCCTGCACCCCGAACCCCCTCCCCCAGCCCTGACCCCCCTCCCAGAGCCAGCACCCAGTATTCCTCCTGCACCCAGGGGTGAAAGTAAGTCCAGTGACTTACCGGTACGCTGGGGCGAGCTCTGGCCCCCAGAAGGGGTGGGGCCTAGGGCGGAAGGGGTGTGGCTGAGGGAGTCAGAGACAGCCACAGCCCACCTTGTAAGGTAAGTGCCCCCCGCCCACCGAGGTAGCAGCAGCAGCCCGGGGCTCCGGGGGGCTATTTAAAGGTCCCAGGGCTCCCCTGCTTCTACCGCCCCGGCCCTTTAAATAGCCGCTGGAGCCCTGGAGTAGTGGCGGTGGGGCTCCAGTGGCTATTTAAAGGGCCGGGGCGGTAGAAGCAGCAGGAGCCCCGGACTTTTTAAATAGCCCCCAGAACCCTGCAGCCCTACCCCAGGGCTCCAGCAGTGGGGTTTTGGTGGCAATTTAAAGGGCCTGGGGCTCCAACCCCTGCTGGGTGCCCCAGGCCCTTTAAATTGCCCCCTGGGGAAGCCAGGTCGCCCTGGTACGGCAAACTGGCTCTTGCCATACCGGGGCGTACCGGCTTACTTTCACCTCTGCCTGCATCCCAATATGCTGCCCCAGCCCAGAGCCCCCTCCTGCACCCAAACTCCCTCCCACCCGCACCTGACACCACCTCCTGCACCCCAACCCTCTGTCCCAGCCTGGAGCCCTCTCCTGCACCCAAACTCCCTCCCAGAGCTTGCACCCCTCACCCCCTCCTGCACTCCAACCCCCTGCGCCAGACTCAGACCGGAGCCCCCTCCCTAACCCCATCCCTCTTCCCCCGCCCAGTGAAAGTGAGTGAGGGTGGGGGAGAGCAAGCAATCGGGAGGAAGGGATGGAGTGAGTGGGGTGGGGCTTTGGGGAAGGGGCAAGGCTTTGGGGAAGGGGGCAGGGTAGATTCTGGGTTGCCCTTAAATTCAAAAAGTGATATTGGGCATTAAAAGGTTGGAGATCACTGGCCTTGAGAGATGCGGTAAGTGCAGTTTGTAAAATGAGGAAGAGAGGTTAAAAGTCTTATTTACTTTTAGGCACGATGTTAGGTCAGAAACCATTTCTCATAATAATAAACCTAATAGTGGATCTCATTAAAAACAGCATTTTACCACTCTAACATGATTGGCAGGTAATCCATGACCTTGGCATGGGACCATGCAGAAGTGCGAGGCATAGTGGTGGTGATGTCTTCAGGGTCTGTGTCCTTGTAACAAAATTGAGTCACAAATACAGATAATTGGGTAACTGTAAGTATTGTTTAAAGGGTAGGGAGACATCTGGTCCACTTAACCCTAGAACAATGGAATGTAGAGAGGTAACCAGACAGGGTTCTTCAGATGTGAACCAATGCACTGTGGAATAACAGTGGGGAAATGAATTGAATCAGTGTTTTATATAAGATGGGTGTGTAATTTGTGTATGGACACTAGGCAGTTTCTGTTAAAAAAAGGATAGTTATTCCCATGCAACTTTCCTATATAGATAAGACCTGCAATGCTGTGACATCTCCTATTCTAAGGGTACCGTATATACTCAATCATAAGCTGGTTCGTTTATAAGCCGACCCCCCCCCTCCAAGATGGATAAGTAAAAATGGAAAATTTTTATGACCCGTTCTTAAGCCGCCTCTATAATTCAGGGTTCGGCAAACTCTGGCTCCCGGGCCGTCAGGATAAGCTGCTGGTGGGCCGACATGGTTTGTTTACCTCAAGCGTCCGCAGGAACGAAGGTAAACGTAAGTAAACAAAGTGTCCCGGAACGCCAATGGCTTACCCTGACGGGCTGGGACAGCAACTGGTGGGGAAATTTTTGCAGGGAGAGAAGCATGACCCCACCCCAGCCTGGGACCCCCACACTCTCCCCATCCCATCTCTTCCCACTTTATCTGGGGAGGGCCAGGGGAGGATGTCTCTGGCCTGGCTGGAGCTGCTCCGGCAGGCTGGGCAGCGTGGCCGCAGCCTGCTCCAGCAGGCCAGACCAGGCGGCGCAGCCGCAGCATGTTCCAGCAGGCCAGGCTGGACGGCACGGCTGCAGCGTGCTCCAGCAGGCCGGGAGGCGCGGCCACAGCCTGCCAGCCCAGGAGCTGCAGCTGCTTCGGAGGCTGGGGGGAGAGCAGCGTGGCCAGAAGCAGAGACGCTCTGGCCCCGCCTCTTCCCTTCTGGCTGTGCTGCCTCTCGTTGCTCCCTCTGTTGTGGGGGAGGGGCTGTGTCCCACCTCTCTCCCTCTATATCCGTTCATAAGCCAACCCCCTTCTCTGTTGCTTCCCTTTTTTTCTTAAAAAATTCGGCTTATGAATGAGTATATATGGTATGTCTTTACCTCAGAATTAATTTGAGTTGTCTGCACTCAAGTTATTCCTTTTGGTTTAGCCTAACTTAGGCAAGAGAAGCCACATGAGATAACATTCGAGCTGCTGTGTCCACACGGGTGCTGCACTCATATGTCACGCTAAGACTTTTAAGGCATTTCCCTTAGTTCTTTGCTTTGTAGTAAGCTGAGCTGCTCTGTGAATTCTTTCCCAGTGAACTCCAGTGCTGCTAGTCGTCCAATGCATCTGCAACTACAGAGTGGACATGTTAGCAGCTGACAAGCTGTGCTCACTATATCTTTAGCTTGTAAACTGTGATAGGACAGGCAACTCAAGCATCATTATACTCAAGTTAAAAGTTTTTGCATGTGGGTGAAAGTTGAGGTGGGGCAACACTTGAATAAGCCCCTCAGTACAGAATTGCAAGTATCTAGAAAAATGAATATTGAATTTTTCATGGATGGCACCTACAAAAAATATTATTATCTTGCATTTATATAGTGCTATCCAGCAGAGAGTCACTTAGCACTTTTCAAAGGATTAAGAAATTAAACATCCCTGCATCTTTTAAAAGCAGCATAATACCCATTTTGCTGATCAGGGAACTGAGACACAGAAAGCTTAAACTGAGTTGCTGAAGGACAGTAGAGCTGGGATTAGAACCCAGGTACCTGACTCTTAGTAATGTGCTTTAACCTTATTTCTAGTGAATGTAATAAAATATATTTCAGAACATTTTTAGAGTTTCTTTTCTTTTATTGTTATAATACATTTTGAAAAGCATTTAAGACACTTCAGGCTTTATGACTTTGTGAGATCATGCAATTCATAGCAGATGTCTGTATAATGGTGTCTTTAATGTTTACTAAGCGCACTGCTGGTAGACATGACAAAGTTGGATTTGGAAGGGTGGAAATCCAACATTAGAGTTGGGAAGTGCTTTTTAATGATCAGATACCAGTTCTGAAAAACTACAGACTTGCATCAAATTGAAAACACATCTTAAAAAAAAAAAAAGGCTTTTTTTTTTTTCAGTGAGCTCCCGAAGCTACATCAATTTCAAAGTGTGTATTATCAGGTTGTAAAATAGAGGTTAAACAGCTGTTACTGGTTCTGTACTGTGACAGCTGCTTTAGAGGTCTCCTTTTGACTCTGTATGTGTGCATAATTCCAGTTAACATTAGTGTGCAAATTAACAGCCCCATGGTTTTGGATTTCTGTAGGATTATGACGCCAGCAGTATGTTCAGATTATTTTAAAAGACAATTCACACTAATAGCTTCTTGAAAATTGCTCAATTTTATGAACTAGTAAATAAAACATAATAAAAATGGCAATAATAATATATCATATAATGTACTTTCTGTTAACTGATTTGACAAATGTAGTTTAGTTTAATTATGATAATACTTCATAGTTTACAACAGCACTCTGCTCTTAATCTGCTGTGAATTGCAGACACTGTCATTTTTAATGTGAGTTATGATGGAGTGCAGATTAGTGAAGTGCAAATTAGTGAGATTGTATTGAAAAATAAAAGTAAGAAACATTTATAATATAAGTTATAAAATCTTTAAGATAAACACTTGTTAACTCTACAGCATACTGCATATACTACTTAAAATGTGTTCATCAATGCATTACAGCACCTGCTTTTAGGGTGTTTGTCCTAATGCTAAAATGTCGCTTTAGAAGGCATGGCAGCAATGTGCATTAAGACTTCAACCTTGCACACTCATGATATGGAGCTAGGCATTGACATTTATACTGTTGTCTATTAGTATTAGAGCCACTGAAAAATGGTAGGTAACTTTTACTTACCCTGAAAATCACAGATTTAAAAAAAAAATGTCATGCAAAATGCTGCTGTATTCGATCCTGGCAACCCCCTGAATAATTTCATAGCGTTGGAACAGGAAGCGAAACAATCCAGGAGAATAACTTCTACGAGAAGTTTTGTTCCACAGTTCTGTGAGAATAGTACTCGCTTCCTCTTCCTCCTCCCAGAGAGGCTGGAGAAAGGTGTAACTCAAATTGTGTATGTAATAAAAACATAACACATGATATTTACAATCATAAACCTCATCCTTAGAACCCTTCAAATCTACAAATATCCACTTTATATCTGAGGATATCTACGGATGCAGATATCTGCAGACCATTTTTCTGAATGATGGATGGTTGCAGATTCAAATGTTACATCTAGAGCCCTGCAAATATGTGGATATCCGTGGACCATGTTTGCGGATCCCGGATCGGATGCAGATACAAATTTTGTATAAGAGCAGGGCTCTACTCATCCTTCCTTTATTGTCCCCAGAGTATCCTTTGTTTATCATTTCTTGCTATGCTACGTCTAACTTCGATGATAAGGGTATCATGGTAGGGACCTGTCTTTTCTGTTTGTCCATAAAGCACTCTGCACATACATGACATTGTAGAAAGAAATGATATTAATGAAGGGTCTAAGTACTCATCTCTACAAAGTCGGAAGATCCTGATGCACTGGTTCTCCAACGTGGCTTTTTGGCAGGACTCTGCATTGTAATGTGTTGTTAAAATTCTGAATGTAGCCATTCAGGACAGATGTGGCATGAGAACTTTTATTCATTGTGTGGGGGGAAAAACCTCAAGGAGATCGGGGATTTCTGTTGAGAACAGTAAAATCCATATACTTCTATGGTTATCCTATTTTGTCGGGATCCTTCAGTTGTGACTAAAACATAGTGTTCAGTGTTGGTGTTCCCACCAGTCCCAGCCCTTATATTTGCCATTCTATTCTATTCAGGTTCTTGTGTTCATCACCATAGTAGCTGAGCAGCTTCCAGTAGCACATAATGGTCTTGTAAATTATACTCTTTAATAACTGTTAACTGGTGTTGATTTCTCTTTCTTTACCCATGATAAATAGTTTTGTATTTGAAATGTAGAAATAACTGAACTGTTCAGCATTTATCCAGGTAGAGATTGTGTTGATAATGAATGTTCAATTCCTCAGCCTGCTACAGTGAAAAGATGTAATAACTAAAATGCCAGTTTTTTGATTTGTTGATACATGTTGCTCCTACTCTGGTGACTTTTTCTGTATGATCAATTTTTTATTTAAGTTTACTCTCAAAGTTTAACAATTGATTCTGTTATGAAATTGCTAGAGTGGTTCTGATTCTTTGCTTCGTTAGTTCAAATTTTGAATGATAAAAAAGTCTCCACAAATGGATTTGTACTCTCAGCACATAGCCAGTGGGAACTCACACATTTTTAAACTTCCTTATCAGCCAGTGACATGTATTTGCCCTGACTGAAAGAGCTTAGCTGATACGACTGCATTTAACAGTCACTGCCTGTGTCACCAGTGATACAAGCTCCATTTGCTGCTACTGCCTCTGTTTCACAGCTGTCTCTCACCTTTCTTTGACACCGTATTCACCTGATTTATCTTAGGTTTCATCAGGTTTTACCTGACTCTGCCTTTGATACTTTTATTGATTTCCTTCATAAATAATTGAAGTGATTTTGTGCATTGGTCTTGGGCCAGGCTTAGCACTTCACAAGCATTTCGTTTGTCATAATTTTGAAACTGTTCACTATTGTGTGTTCTGTTTCTTCTTGTTAAGAATGTTTTATAACCTAGAAATTGCCATACTAGATGAGACCAGTGATCTTGTCTAGCTCCATATCCTTTCTCTGACAGTGGCCAATAGCAGATGCTTCAGAGAAAAGTCAAAAACACTTCATAGTGGGCTCTTCTGAATTAATTTGTACATAGATGAAGTTTCTTCCTGATCTCATCAGTTAGTAGTTGTGTTATTATTAAAAGAAATAATTAACCTTTCTAATGTAATTGTGGATGTGAACATTACCCATAAAATCTTTTAATCCTGTTTTCAAAGGATCACAGTATGCTCTTCTCTGCAATGAGTTCTAAGGGTATGTGTAGTGCTTAGAAAACAAAGTTCTTTTAATCAAATTTAAATTTATTGCTTTTCAATTTCATTGACTGTCCCCTTGTTCTTATATTATGCAAGAAGACAGTAGTATACAATTTATATTGTCTATGCCAGTTATTTTGTGTGCCCCTGTCATGTACCATTGTATTTGTTTCCTCTGTAAACTCCACTCTGAATCCCATTTGTCTATCCTCCTGCAGAAGTCTTTCCTCTTACCATCCCTTCAATCTTTTTTTTTTTTTTTTTTTTTTTTTTTTTGAAAAGATTGATCTGAACTGGACACAGTATTCTAGATGATGTCTCCCATTGATGTATGAAATAGCATTTTAACATTTTTCAATTCCATTTTCCAGCACCACAGCATGTGGAATGGCATTTAGCTGTCCATAGTGACTCCTAGGACTTCTTCCTGAGTGGTTTAAAGTTTAATTAAGAGCTCCCTGTCTATGGGCGGTTCAAATAATTTCTTCCAATGTGCATTTCTTTGCATTTGTCATCTGCATTTGTACTGTACATTCATCTAGTTTTAAGTCTTCAACAGTTCCCAATTGTCTAAGTCTTGATTAACTTAAATTGTTCGCAGTGTTGTTATAGCCACGTTGGTCCCCGGATATGAGAGAGACAAGGTAAGTGAGGTAATATCTTCGATTGGACCAACTTCTGATGGTGGAAGATACAAATTTTTGAGCTACACAGAGCTCTTCTTCAGGTTTGGGAAGGAAATAAGAGGGTGTGTCTACACTGTAATAAAACCTCCCCGGCAGGAAGTCTTAGAGCCCAGGTCAGCGACTGAGGCTTGTGAGGTTCACGCTGCGGGGCTCAAAATTGCAGTATAGACATTCGGGCTTGGGCTGGAGCCCAGGCTCTGAGAGCCTGCAATGAGGAGGGTCTCAGAGCCTGGACTCCAGTCAAAGCCCAAATGTCTACACTGCAGTTTTTCGCCCCAAAGCTCAAACCTGAGGCAGCTGACCCGGCCAGCCACAGCCATACTGGTGGTCTTTTATCGCAGTATAGATATACCCAGAGTGTCTGAGCGAACCAGTCAGTTAAGCATGACTTTGTGCAATCTGTTTGGACAAAAAATTATATATATATATATATATTTAAAGAACATGCACACTAGTTCCCAGATAGTATTTGTATCATGTGATGTAACCTTGTATTTTTAAATACAACGGTTCCATTAAAAAAAACAGCATTCATAATTAGTATGACAGTTTCAGCTTGCTGCTTCTGCAAGAACCACAAACATCCCATTCTTTTCTTTGTACTTTTTTTCTCTAATTTTTAGTGGGGAAAGGAGCTGGTGAACTTTAATTTTTATGAAAGTGAGAAACTGATAATACAGGCTAGAATTTAATAGTTTGGGCAGGTTCTTTGCCAGGTTTCCTGTGCAGTTCTGCCACTGTAATCATGGCAAGCAAAACACTTCTGTAAATTTCACCAAATATTTTGCATGAAACAAGGATTCTCTGGAAATGTTTCTGTTTCTTTTTGGTGGAAAACCTATTCAAGGGACCTGGACTGAGAACTTTATAAAAACCTTCTTTCAAAGATATTGTGCCCTCTGGAGCGGTGGATGACTGTCTACTTGTGTCCTGCCTTGCCGATTGGTGAATCTCTGGTGCGGTAATTTTTTTGGTTCTGGTGTTAAGTGTACTACAGCTTCAGGAATTAGATCATAATTTAGAGAGGGACAAACATCTAATTGACCGACTCTGTCTCACACATAGGGTTGCCAACTTTCTATTTCCAGACAACAGAACACCCTTGTCCTGCCCCCTTCCCCGGCCCTTCTCAAAGGCTCTGCCCCTACTCACTCTATCCACCCTTGCTCACTCGTGCATTTTCACCAGGCTTGGGCAGGAGGTTGGGGTACAGGAGGGAGTTCAGGGTGCAGGCTCCGGGCGGCTGAGCTGGGGCTGGGGGTTGCGGTGTGGGACGGGGTGAGGGTTCTGGCTGGGGGTGTGGGCTCCATGGTGGAGCCAGAAATGAGGAGTTCAGGGTGAAGGAGGGGTCTCTGGGCTGGGGCAGGGGATTAGGGTGCAGGAGGGGGTGAGGGCTCCAGCTGGGGGTGCGGGCTCTGAGGTGGGGCCGGAGATGAGGAGTTTGGGATGCAGGAGGGGGCTCTGGAATGGGGCCAAGGGGTTTGGCATGTGGGAGGGGGCACCGGGTTGGGGCAAGAGGTTGGGGTGCAAGCTCCAGGAGGGAGTTTGGGTGTGGGAGGGGGCTCAGGGCTGGGCAGGGGTTTGGGGCACGGGAGCGGGTGTGGGCTCTGGGCAGTGCTTATCTCAGGCACCTCCTGGATTTGAACTGGTGAGCTGGTAGTGAAAGACTGAATATAGCATTATCTATCCCTAGTGTTCTCAAGTTCCCTACTATAGGTTTTCTTCAAGACTTTTTGTATCAAGCCCTTATGTTAATTCAGTGCTGTTCTCAGTTGGCATTTTGGGAGATAGGATCTCTAAAAAGTCTATTATAATAAAATCCATATCTTCTTGATTGCTCTCACTGAGCTGCTAGCCACTGTCAGTGTTGTTGAATTTGTACATGGCTAATACATCTTCCCCTTCATTTGAGTGTCTAAGAGTGGGCCTACATCTTTAGACCCAAAGGTCCCAGGGTATTCCTCCATGTTTAGTGGCAAACTTCCTCCATTTGTTTGAAAAAGCCTTTTATTAATGAAGTAAATGGAATAGATAAATACAGGATTCATCTCATTTCTTTAAGTATCAATCCTGCAAGACACTGTTTTATAGGACATCTATATAGTTGCATTTTCAAAAATAATCTCTTATTAATGAGCAATGAAATATCACACAAAGACAGAGGCTGCCTTCATATCAACAGTAAGAGGGAAGACATCTTTCAGTTTAAATTTACCTAAAGCCTGACAAACATAGTTTGCAGTGCTTTTTTATTATTTATTTTCTGGGAAAAGCCTTTTCAAATAAATATGCACTTGCTCATGATTCAAACGACAGTTCCTCTGTAAAAGTCAGGTCATATTCTTTGTCCTTTTCTTGACAATGGTTGTAGTAAATGAACTGACTGTAGCCCACTGCTTTTAATTATATAAATAAAGATTCAGAGGGTATCCTTTTTTTTTATGCAACTCTCTGTTCCCATAACTGGGAGTTTCACAGCTAAATACTCGTGTACAGTTTTGAAAGTACTACTATTGCGAGCATGCTTTATACTTTTGTTGTTCATACTATAATATATGCCAAGTTTTCCTTCCATAACTTCTCTTCTTGTAATTTTATTCCAGTAACTGAAGTATATGAATACATAGATTTTTATTATGATTAAAGTAGTAACTGTATTTTCTGTATTTATTGAGTGCTGACTGGAACTTTTGGGTTGGAAAGTTGGTTATGGAAATTACTGTCAAACTCATTTACCACTATAGTAACAGTATTGCAATACCTTCTGGGGATATAGGCATTTATATAATCTAACTCTGTGGCACTGAGGTATGCTGTATGTAGTATATTTATGATTGAACAGAAAGTTTCAAACAGCAGCCTGTGAAATTGGATTTTAGATGTAATGTACCATAAATAAATGCTATAAAGATTGCCTTTAATGCTATAAATCAGATTTTATTGGTTTCAGCTATCTCATTCTGGTTTATTGTATTACCCACAAAATCAGTGGGAATCAAAGAGCTGGAATATTTTTTATTTTAATATCACATCTTCCATAGAAATGGCATACGAGCCCTTACAGCTACTCTTTGGGTAGGTTGGGCAAGGTTGACAGATTACAGTCTACAAGAACATGTTCACAGAAGGGTGTGTAAATAGCAGCTGCTAAGACTTTAAACACTTCAATACAGTACTTCCTGCCCAGAAAGAGATACTTAACTATCTTTGTGAATGTCCTTACCTTTTGTTGTTTTAGCAATTTTCCATACATGGTCTGATTATGGTAGTTCCTTTTTTCTTTTTCTTTTTAAGCTTTTAGAGTTGATGCTGTGGAAATGTATGGACTGGACATCACTAAGGCTGACTGCAAAATCTGGCATTTTTTAGAGTGTGGAAATTAGCTCCTGTAGTCTTTAAGCATTCATTGTAGAAGGTGCTGGATCATGGGAGAGAGTGAAATTGTTTTTTTACAGTAGCTATAAAAGGTAATACAGAGCACATACTCTTTTAAAAAATATTAATCTCAACTAAGGCAAGAAAAGTCGCGCACACACACATCATGATTCTTTGAATAGAATTTAAAAACAGAAACAGAACATAGACCAGGATTATGTAATAATATAAAGATGAACGATTTTCTAATAGAACAGTTTTTGAGCTGTTTAAAATGTACATTACATATGTTTCATATCTACCTCTCCTTTGGTGTCTTGCTTATATTAATCAATCTCAGGAGGATGCAGTCTGGAAAACAGTTTAGCCCCTACCTTTAGTTGTTTAGGATTGACATCAAAATAGTTTTCTTCACTGCCACATGTTAGAAAGCTGAAACTTATCAAATATACTACATATGGATCTAGAAATAGTGGCATAAGTCCCTTTGAATAGACACTGCTTCCTGATACTACCTATATCTTTAGTAAATAAGATGGAAGAAGAAGGCCTATTGTACAGGTGCAGTTTGGGTAACTTACGGTGCGCTGCTGTAGAGCTTCAGTGTAGACACTCACTACGGCAATGGGAGTTCTCCCATCACTGTAGTTAATCCACCTCCCCAAGGCCTGCTCCACACTAAGCCCCCAGTTCAAACTATCTTAGTTCGAACTTAAAGGTACTTACCACAGGTCCACACGTGGCAGGCAGGCTCCCCCGTCGACTCCGCCTACTCCTCTCGCAGAGTAGGATTACCGGCGTCGACGGCGAGCACTTCCGGGATCGATTTATCGCATCTAGACAAGACGCGATAAATCGATCCCAGAAGATCGATTGCTGGCCGCCGAACCAGCGGGTAAGTATAGATGTTCCCCAAGAGGCAGGAGCTAAGTTGGTGGAAGAATTCTTCCATCGACCTAGTACTTTCTAGACCCACGATTAGGTCGGCATAGCTAAGTATTTTTCTCATCCCAAGAGACCTAGCTATGCCAATGTAAGTTTTCAGTGTAGACAAGCCCTTATGCTGTTTTACACAGTATTCCTGAATTTGTACATAAGAGTATAAGATGATGTAATGTATGTGCCAAAGAGCTGGACGGGAGAGATGCATCAGGAAAAGCAATCAGCATTAGGCTGCTGGTAGATGTGTAACTTAAAGTAG
This sequence comes from Trachemys scripta elegans, assembly GCF_013100865.1. Taxonomy (NCBI): domain Eukaryota; kingdom Metazoa; phylum Chordata; order Testudines; family Emydidae; genus Trachemys; species Trachemys scripta. The sequence goes on along the minus strand of NC_048298.1, from coordinate 251,280,225 downwards.
GCCACCATAGTAGGTGTCAGTATAAAAAAACCTGGCTATATGGATTGATAATTTACTTGTATTCCATTTCATAGGTGTAGAAGTTAATCTTCCTATGTTTCTGACCCCCCTATGCCAACTTATACCCATATTACCCATTACCTCATAATTTGGCATGATGCTTTTGATATAAAGGTTAAGTGAATAAAATCACAGATACTGTTTATTATTTGTAATTGAGTAAACTAAAATATTCATTTGTCTGCAATGGTATCTGGCTTGATAGAAGGCAGATGTTAACCATTCACGTTGTGGAAACTTGTCTGTCTTTGGGAGTGGGTCTTGCCACTTATCAAAGTGACAGATATCAGACCTTGTGGCTTAATAAGAATGTAAAACATGAATGATAACACTGAGGAGGCAGAATAAAATGCATGACTGCAGCACAGATGGTTTTGAAGTTCTCTGATTCTGCAGTAATATTACAGGCAGTGATTGCAGGAGATTTAATGAATTGATGCAAAATACAAAATAGCTAAAATGATTGATTTCATCTGTAATTCCTGGACTATAATTCTTTTGCTTTTCACTTCATTATTTTTACTTATCTAGCTTTCTTCTTTGCTACTCCATGATGCCATTGAGTCGAATTCGTCTGTGGTGTAACTCCATTGGCATCAGTGAAGCGACACAAGGCAAAATTTGTTGTGTTGTGGTGTTACTGGTTTAGATTTGAAAGTTCATTGGCCAGTTGATAAGAATGCATGAATCGGTCATGAACAGTTGTGCCAAACAAACAAAACCTTAATTAGAAGAAAAAGTGCCAAGATGAAGATAAGTTAAAAAAAGCCTCAGGAGTAAAATCAAAGAGAAAGTAAACAATGACATTGGTTTAATTGAAGGATCAAGTCAAAGAGTAACCCATTTGATTTATAAGAAGAAGGAGTAGTTCTTTAGAGAAGTAAATTATTTCATTTCAAATCTCATTTCAAAACATACAATTTCATGTGCATACATTAAGCACGCGCAGTGAACTGAAAATTTTGTTTCTGAACCAGTTACTCTCAGCAGCCACCAGTATTTCAGCAACAACAGCAGCCCTACAGAGAGAGTCAATGACTTTCAAACATCAGCACCTGCAAAATTCACAGCATGCTCCAAAACACAAGAAACTTTCAAACATAAGAAAACTGTTAGGCAAGTTCTGCCATCCTGTTGTCTTGATTGTAGTAAACAAGATAGTCTGTTGATGAATTCTGCATATTTCAGCTACCAGACCAGACTCAACTTGTTTTCAGAGAACAGAATTCCTAAATGTTATTAAGCAATGGGTTTGTCAAAGAAATAAAAATACCAGTGTGTACAGTCTTGGGAACTAAGACTGAGGACTTTGCCTATTGCCTCTGAGCTCTTTGAAACCAAGAAAGAACTGACCTTAACAGGACTGGATTTACACCTTAAGTGCCCCTTGGCACAGCATCTTCAGCGCCCCTCTGCCTACAGTTGACCATTGTGTTTTCCAAAAAAAAAAAAAGAAAAGAAAAGAAATATAAACAATAATTTAAATATAATATTAACTTTTTAACTTTTAACCCGCTTTTAACTTTTAGGCACCCCTAGAATGCTGGTTCCCCTAGGCACAACCCTACTGTGCCTAAATGGAAATCCAGCCCGGAACCTTAACCAATGCAGGATTGCATGATCCCTTTGTCCAGGAACAAGGAACCATAAGTGACAGAGATCACTTCTGACAACAGTTTGTTCAAAAGTAGTCTCCATAGCTTCACCCTCACACAGAGACTCAGTGGGTCCTAAAATATTTCTATGCCGTTGCTGCTTTGTTCATCCTCTCTTACTTCATTATGCCACTGTCTACTAGTTGGCCAATATTTGTGCACTTTGGACTCTTTTTGTGTAAATGAATACTTAGTAATCCTAGTTAACATGTCATGTGTGTTTGGAGTTAGTCCTTGCATTAGGGGAGCCATTCAGTGGGCGTGTTTGGAGGAAATGTTATATGGCACTTGACTTTTTCCCCTAGTCGGGACTATGCATTAAGGTGGTCCATTGAAAGTTGGAAACTGTAAAAATTAATATTATAATGGTGACAACTCTGCATATATTTGAAACTGACTATATTTCAGTGGGATGGGAGATCGAGGAGAAGAGGTTAGAGGCATAACAAATATTTTGGAACGCAGATGGGTGCAAGCAGAGGAAATAGGCTAATCACTACCAGTATTCCTATTCCTGCTAGCTCTCAGCAGCTGGAATACTCTAAAAAGAAACTTCCTTGCAGGATCCTGGAATATTTAGGTCTTGTCTTCACTGTTACAAAAGGCGGGGTTTTTGCCACAAGGTGACTAACACATGAGCTATCCTGAGGTAAAAGCACAATAAAAACTGTAAGGTAAACCACACAGTAGACAACCCTATATCCCCTCCCAGGATTGATCTCAGTGAGTTTACCACATGGTAAAACTCAAGTGCCTGGTCTTCACTGTGTTTTTACCTTGGGATAGCTCATGCTCATTAGTTATTCCAAAATGAAAAATATCCCTTTTCTGGAAGTGAAGAGAAGACCTTAGTTGTAAAACGTTGCCTTTTGGAAACATAGTCAAAATGATATCATACCAACATCAGACTTAGAAAGTAGAAGACACAAAATATGACATCATAATGCAGAACACTATAGCATGACATATCTCTTTGTTGCCAGTCACTGTCATGAACGTCTGTGGCAAGGAAACAAACTGGACTTGTATACTGAGGGTGTTCTATATAAGACCTCTTGAGAAAACCTTTCTTTAAATTTCTCAAAAGAGGAAAAGGAGCAGATTCATGATTTTTTTTCCAAAATGCCACAAAGGGATACATAGAAGGACCAATAGCAGTTTGGAGCCTTCATCGTAAGGGAAGTTGCAAAATGTCCACTGAAAGCATATTGGTCTAAAAATTTGACAGGGAAAAATTGTATGTTGTATGTGGCATATAATTCTGGAATATATTTGCAACCAAGTGAAATGCTCAACTATAACAGCTTGACTGAAATTTTCACAGTAACAACATTCTACTATCACTTCCCACATCTTCCCCACCACCTGCTGCTAAACTAGTAAAACCTACCACAGAAATATAATAAAATGTTTGAAATAATACATCACAACTAAATGTTTTGCTAACCCTAAACCTAGTGTGAGTGTTCTATCTTTACTTTTTTCTTTTTCTTTTCTGTGTTCCTTGTTTACTTCTCATCCAGTTTTATTCTCTTCCCACTTGTCTGTTCTGCTTTCTTTCACAACCATGTTCTCTCGTCTTTCTCTCCATCTTTTTTCTCTGTCAATAAAAAATTAACATTCTCCTTTTTTCTTCTTTTTCAGGCCAGATCATTCTCTCCCTTTTTCTCTTGTTCATTGTTGTCTCTATCATTTTGCCTATTCCTTCTCCATGTTCTGCCTCCCTCTGGTTGGAGATTGTTGATTTTGATCCAGCCCCACTGGCCTCTTTCTGAGTATGTCTCTGTAACTGTGTTCTGCAGGATGACACAGATCAGAGGACATGTTTCTGTCCAGGACCCACAGTCTCAATACTTACCCCCAGTTGGCAGTGCTAGGGAGAGATTGCCACTCTTCCCATTCCTGCTCCATCCACTGTTTGCTAACTCTCCACTACAAAGAGAATTAAGCTTTGTCTATACTACTGCAGTAAGTCGACCTAAGTTACGCTACTCTAGTTACATGAATAACGTAACTGCAGTAGACATAGGTTAGGTCAGAGGTGGGCAAAGTACGGCCCGCGGGACCGTCCTACCCGACCCCTAAGCTCCCAGCTGGGGAGGCTAATCCCCGGCCTCTCCCTTGATGTTCCCTCTACCCTGTAGCCTGAGCTCACTGCGCCGCCAGGCAGCTCAGCACCAGCACACCCCCCGCAGGGGCGACAAACGGGAGAGCAGGGAGGGAGGCTCACCCGCAGCCTCAGGGGAGCAGGCGGGCGGTGCAGGCGGCAGGAGCATGGGGAATGCAGGCGGATGACTCAGGAGGAGCACCGGGCGGCCACGCAGCTGGCCGGAGAGAAGCGGCGCTTTGAAGGGGAAACCACCGCTTCTCTCCAGCTGCGCGTCTGCCCCTGCGCCTCCTGAGTCCTCCGCCCATGTTCGCAGGGCCACATTCCGAAAGTATCTGGGGGGGGTTGGATAGGGGTGGGGTCCCAGGGTGGTGGTTAGCGGTAGGGATCCCAGGAGGGGGCGGTCAGGGGACAGGGAAGGGGGGTTGGGTGGGGCCCCAGGGGGCGTTAGGGGCTGGGGGTTCCAGGAGGGGGCGATTAGGGGCGGGAGCCCCAGGAGGGGGCGGTCAGAGGACGAGGAGCGGGGGGGGGGGTGGGAGGGATGGGGGGATTAAGGGGGGCAGTCAGGAGGCAGAAAGTGGGAGGGGTAGATAGGGGCGGGGGGGCAGGCTGTTTGGGGAGGCACAGCCTTCCTTACCCGGCCCTCCATACCATTTCGCAACCCCGATGTACCAAAAACTTTGCCCACCCCTGGTTAAGTTCACTTATCGCTGGGTCTACACTGTGCTATGTCGACGGGAGATGCTCTTCTGCCGACTTCCGGAGTCGACAGAGTGCTCTGCCATCGACTTAGCAGATCTTCACCAGACCCGAATAAATCTACACCGCTGCATCGATCTTAGCAGTGCCAATCTACTGGTAAGTGTGGACATGGCCTTATTTTCCCTACTTTTCCCTTTGTCACAACTGACAGTGCACCCGGAGCGATGAAGAGCGGCTTCTCTGTGCTGAAAAGTCCACACTCAGATAAGTATAATCTCAAAAATAGGAAGCCCAGTGTGACCACAACATACTCAGCATTTACCCCATTTCCTTCTTTTCTCGCAGGTTAGGTGGGGAAGAGAGGGGTACCGTAGCAGCCCTCTAGCCCTTCCTTTCCATCCACCTGAAAGCTGACATTCAGCAGCCATTATAAAATTAATTACTTGCTAGTGTAGGAAAAAATGGATGAAACAAAATTGATCACTAATTGGACTAACTTTTGTTTAAGTTTCTGAAACTGTAGTAATCAAAGGAGGCCAAACAGGATCTACAATATATGGACAGATATCCAAGGGATTAAAATGAGCGACTTATATAAATGCTATGCACTGTGATTAAGAACTGCTGAATTGAAGTTTGCTGTGACAAGAGTCTGCAATTTATTGGGAGCATGTCACTGGAATCTGCCCTTTCTATTTTATGTGTCTGTCTTTGATGAATGTCAGGGCTGGGAAATGAAGAGCTTTTACCCTTTTCATACTTTGCTGAATGCTGGTAAAGTTGCCGATTGATGCTGCTGTAATTTTTGCCTCAGGGTCAGCTAAGGGGAAAGTGTAGTCCAAATAAGGTCACTGACTCTTTGGGAAATGAGTGTATGTGATTTAATGAAACAAAATAGAGAGAAAAATGAATAGGCCGAGGGGTAAAACTGACAGTGACATGAAAACTGGCTGATACAAACATTGTAAAAAAACAAAACTAAAATTAAATATGGAAACAATATGTTACAAGGTGACTTAGTGAGCTAAACTTCATATCGGAGACAACAAAACTCCTTGAATCCACGGGTTAAAATCCTAGCAGGCTTGTCACAGTCTTTCATCTGTCTAAATTAGCTAAATTGAGTGTCATCCAGTTTACCTGGGCAGATATTTTGGAGAACTCTTTAAAAGCTAAGGTCCTACTTGCTCTGTACAGACACTGTACATCCATGGCACTTTTTGCAAGAGCAGTTTGCATGGTCTCTCTCTTGCCCAAAATGGGATGGATGCAGTATTGCCAAACCCTTGCATTCAAACATCACGAGTCAGGGCCCCCAAACCATGATATTGGATTAAAAATCAGGACATTTTAAAAAATATATTTTGAGATTTTTTTTTATTTGCCTTCTGTTTTTTGAGCTTTTATCAGGATTATGACAAGATACAACAGGTGGATGCAACAAATTTGTGGGGGATGAGGTATGTTGTATTAATTTATATGGAATATATAGGCCCAAGGTGTCACATGTGTTAACATAACCCAGTCACTGTCCAACATTAAACAGTTTTAAACAAGATTTGGGGGCGGGGTTGATATACAGAGACCTCAGCCTGCTTAACACACCATTCGAAATCCTTTTAACCTTTTATTAAAGATACAGAGAAGAAGGAAAAACAGTTAAAGCATTTGAAACGTAAATTATTAACTGAGGCTTTCATTTTAACAACATGCCTTGTTCCTTTCCCCTTTAGCTGGAGAGAGTTTTTAGAAGGAAAGCCCCCCTGGTTTTACAGTCTATTAGATGGTATCAAAGGTTATACTAACTGTCCTGTTTGGGGTAAAGAGAAGAAGTTAGTTGAAATGGGCTAGAGTTGTTACTGTTGTCATTAAAGTCTGATGCCATTTCCTAGAAGACAAACACACACACACAAGAGGGAAGAGAAAAAAGCAGCAAAGATAGAAAATGCAGCATCTATTTGTGGTATTGACGCTCACTTGTAGCCTCACGCTTTGAAAAACATAGACCCAGCACACAGTCTTATCAGTCACTCTGAGACCTGGCAAACTTGTACCAGCATCAGGCTGTGTAGGGCATTACATTTAGCTGTCTCTCTGGTCATGGGCTCAGAGCAGTATTGCAAAATACACAGTCCTGGCTGGCTAAGCCAGACTCCTATTATACAGACAGCAAAAAGAGAGAGATAGGAAAGCAAAGGACATGGGGGGGGGGGCAGGGGAGAGGAGGGAAGAGGGAGGAGAAGTCTCACATCCCAGGTCGTGTGTGGGATTTAGTTGGAGGTGGTTGTCTCATCTGGGGCCTTCTCTCTGGCCCAGTCTGGTCTGGACATCTCTCAGAATTAAGACAAAGGTTTGGGATCCCAGGAGACAATGAGAGTGGCAGCCATGATGATGAAGCTCATTCCAGTAGTCAGCTTTTCTCCCCAAAGTCTCTTTTTGAGGCCCCCAAAAGAGGAGTGATGGATGGAATAGCCTGTCCTCTCGTAATTTTGTCTACCAGCTAGGCCTAATTTCTGACACACCAATTTTGGTTCACTGATTTCCGTTCCACTCTTTTCTTGTTTCTGGAGCATGATTTTAACATAATCCTTGAGTTATATCAGTAGGCCATTTTGCTGAGACTGATTCAATCTTTCTGTCTTGCTTTTGCATCTTTCCCCATCAACATTTGTTATTGTGGGCTGTTGTGACATCTTATGAACTTACACTCACTTTTTACAGTTGATCTCACAATTAGGGTCAATTTGTAGGCCCAATTATTACAACAGAGGACAAGGTAAGAGTAAAACAGGAAAGTTTTGCATCAGTAGTTCCAGTTCACTACCAGCCTAATTAATGCAAGATTATCGTGTTTTGTAGGCATTATGGATTTTGACAGCACATTCTTTCCCTATATAAGGGGAAGCCTGGGAGAAAGTGTTTGTGTGAGAAATGGAGAAGTGAGTCATCAAGGATGGCATTTCTAGCAGAGTGAAGATAGGGGTCCATGTTATGATAAGTTAATAGATTTGATAGGTAAGGGAATAAAAGGTAAAGACAAAATGTGTCAGTGGGGTGGAAGGGGGGGGAGGCAATGGAGTTATGCAAAGAGGGTGTGCCATAATGAGAGCAATAAGCAAGGAAGATTATCCTAGCAGCAGCCTTTTGAATGGACATGAATGGGTACAATGTTGCAGGTGTCAAGGCCAGAGAGGAGGAAAATACATATAGGACGATGTGAGGTAAGGACTTGAACAAAAACTTTATGGGGCATGATCTGAAAAGCCCTCCAGCCAAACCTCTTTGGTGATATACTGGTTAACCTAAACTTGTATAATTGCAAAATGACCATTGAAATCAGTCAAGCTATATTGATTTACTCTGGCTAAGGACCTGGTTTCTTGTTTGGTTTAAACATTATACTTTTAATTTAAATAAAAATAAATATTATGAAGCATTCCAAAAAGCTGTGGAGTCATTTTCAACTTTTCAGAAAATTTTGAAAAATTGAAGTGGGAGAAAATAATAATGTAAAAAAAAATAAGTAGTCATAAATAAAGAAAAGGAAACTACCAAGATTCTTCACCTAGATAGGAAGGTTTCCTCTATAGTACTTCAGAATACAAATTACATGAACAGATACCTATATCTAATAGGGAAATTTTCTAAAATAGAACAGTTGCTTATTGACCCTTGAAGAAAATAAATTAAAAAAAAAACTATTGTAAGACTGCTATGCTGATGTATTATCAGTATCTGCTGAAAACTGATGCTTGCAAAGACTTTTCCTGGTTTAAAAAAAATGACTGTTTCCTCAGCATGGGTTTGAAATAAAGCATTTCTTTAGGATTATATAATCCCAGTGTTGTAGTGCTTTATCTTGTCCCTCCTACTGGGATAATAGAGACTGATGTTAAACCTTTAATGTTTTTTCCTTGGAAGTACCAAATTTCTAAAGCATATACGGACCTACTGGGAAGCAATAATAGACATTTGGTAATCTGTCACTTTAAAAATGAATCTCAGATAATTGTAATCACCAATTTAAATCCCTCACCTCCCTTTCCCACACATGCACATTTTGGTTTGGGTTTGGGTTTTTTGTTGTTGCTGTTGTTTTGTATTTTTTTATAAACACTGACATCGAACCTCTGCGTTCTTTAAGCAAAACATCCAGAGTTAGTGTCTAGAGATTGTTTTAACTTGACAACGTCAGAAACGTTTATTCCTCCATGGTTTTCAGTGCTGGACATGGAGAAAAATCCAAATGCTCCACGCTCAACTAGTGCAGTAGTATTTGTCCATCTTTAAAGTACTTCCAAGAAAAAAAAGTCCCCTGAATTCTTAGGAGATTGATAAGTTTATATTTTTTATCCCAGTCAATGTTTATCAAGAAATTACTAAATGAACATATTACCTTCCTGCTCCTCCACTTAACGATATATCTAAACCCTACATTCTTATGCTGGGCAGAGCTAAGCAAGCTGTAAACATCCCACAAACTGTTAATAAGTTCAATTTTTCTTTAGATAATTAGCTCCTACTGGTAAAAAAATTACATTACTGCTAGCTCATCAAGGAGCCCTGTAGTCGAGATGATTTGGTACAGCCTACAAAAGCTTTGCTTATTTCTGTGAGGACAATTGTAATGAGGAAATACCTTACAATTTTGAGGAGTTCAAAAGATTTGAGCCATTGTGCCTTTCATCAGTCCCAACTCTTAATTTCTCTTCAGTTGCTAAACCTTTGGAAACCACAGTGCAAATATTCACTAGAATGTTCTGTGGGTCTTACATAATATCGTCTAAATCGTATTTCGTTCAATGTCTTAAACAAGGACTTTTTGATATTATTGTCTACTATCCAACTGGTACTTTATTGTTAGAAATACGGGCTATCAGAAATCTTCCAAAATATAGAGAAAGGGGATGCAAACATAAAGGTGTTTATTTCAGTGAAAAATAAGTATTTTAATCTAAAAATTGTAGTCCAGCCACACAAAAAGACAACTAAGTATATAATTAAAAACAAAGAGAGCAGATATGGAGACACAAATTCCAGAAGATAGGTGAAGTCTGCAGAGCGAGCCTGACTCTTTCTGTGTACTTAAACCCTTATGGATCCTACATCTTTCCCTTGCAGGCTTTCCATCTTCAATAAAGGAACCTGTTTTTGTAGCAACCTACCGCTTTTCCCACTAACATTGTGACTTATAGGCCCATAAAAATAACCACCATAGTGGCTATATTTCTCTGGTGTAAGGAAAGTGCTCTCTGGAAACCATCCTGGGCCACCTTCTTAGCTCTAACATCCCTGAGGGAGGAGATAGTGTTTTCTGTGACACATGCAAATACAGACAAATTCTGCTCTTACTGATATCTCTGTAAATCCAGAGAGCTTCAGTGGGATTGCATGGATGTAACAGAGAACAAAATAGAGCATTCCAAATGTTAAAGAAAGAAATGTTATACCGTAAGTTTTCTTGTCCATAAAATATACTTTTCTATATATTGCAAAGTAATGCAATAGAAACTAAATATCCCCTCAAAATAATAAGCTTGTTGAAAGGAATACATTTGTCATGCACTGAAATGGAAAACTAATTTCTTCTAGAGTACAAACCTTTGGTTTCAAACTATGCAGTTTTTTTGCTTCTGATACTAATATATTGTTCATGACTTTATGGTAGTATAGTTTGATATTTTGAAGCAGCATGCAATGAAGTTTGATAATGGTGCAAGCTGGAAACACAGAAACAGTACACCAAAGCTCACTTGGGTATCCTTCCTCTCACTGCTGGGGAACTTTAACTACATTTCACAAGCTTATTTTCAGTTATCTGGCCCAACTGGCTAGTGTAGAGGAGTACTTTTGTAGTTGTCACCTTAACCATGGAATGCTCTTCCCTTCTTAAACTAACATTCCGTGTAATGAAGTACATCGAAAAAATATTAGAAAATCAAGGTGGGTTTTGTCTATTTCTTAGTCCTTTGTATTGAAGAGTCTATTTAGAACACTATCATGATACATTTACGCTATTCTAAATAAATTAAATTCAGAAACTTGTGTGAGTGTCACATTAAGTTGAGAAAATAAATGATTAAACTCCAGAATTCTAAAGTGACGGGTTCTCCTACAGTAAGATTTTTCAGACTTTCCATAGTGTGGATCATATTTCAACTGGGAGGCTGTCTCATGGACCCACCTGCCAGCCCTTTTGTGATCACATAACATTTTTGTAGCAACTATAGCAATTCATTACAATATTTATTAAGTATTTTCTCCATGTGCCTGCCCAGAATAGCAGCACAACAATCATCAGACACTATATGCTTGTCTGTACCTGAAAGGCTGCCTGACTGACTTGAGCTCACACTCCTCATTCCATAGTGGAATCTCTGGGAAAAACGTACTGTCTCTGTTCCTAAGTCTCCAGCTAAACTTGGGGAAAATCTGTCTAATACCCACTCAGAGACTATCCTTCTTCTGGGCTCTTCTGGACTCAACACAAGCCAAGGCTTTTCTTCCAGTAACAGTCATTCTTTGATATGTTGCATCCCATGACCTGTCTTCCACCCCTGCTAACATCCTCAGCTAACATGAGCTTCAGATTGCGAGGGAAAGGAGGGAGGATCTGAGCTTCATTGCCCTTTATGCTCTCTGAGCACAAAGAGGCACAGGATGTGTGTACAGCCCTGACAGGTGCTGCTATTCAAAAGATTCTGAGCTTGCGTGCAAGCACCGGATCCACATTGACTACAACGTCTCAAAGTACCATGGTTATTGTGGAGTAAGTAACTGTTCTTTTTCTTCACACATTGACATAGCCCTGCTCTCTCAGCTTGGCACCTGGATCTCATGCTGACGTTGAGAGGTCAGTTCTATCACCTGGAGGAAGGAAGAAAGCAATATTATAATGCTATAATAACTGTGGTTCTTTGAGTGTTACCTCTGCTCATTCGTGCTACTTGCCCACTTTCCCCTCTTCCTCTGAATTCTGCTCTCATAAGGACTGTGCAATTTAATTAAAGGAACATGTGTTAGGTACCACACAGCCTCTTATAACCCAAGCTATGAATGTTCAGTGCCATGAGGGAGTGCTCCCAAAAGGCAGTGCTTTAATGGAAGGTTCCCAAGGCCCAACAGTCCCAAAGGAGTGCATCCCTCAAATGTGAATATGCCAAGGCAACACACTCAGAAAGAACCACACTTATTTGTTTTCTATTTTAGTTGCAGAAATCAGTTTAAAATGTCTGCCAGTCTTCATATACAGTAACTCCTCTCTTAAAGTTGTCCTGGTTAAAGTTGTTTTGTTATTAAGTAGTTGTTCCATTAGAAAACATGCTCGTTTAAAGTTGTGCAATGTTCTAACACCCTCCATACACCCCAAGCACCTCCCGCTGATCCCTGCAGATCAGCTCCCTCTCCCTCTGCGCACCTCCCACCTGCCGCAATTAGCTGTTACATGGCATGCAGGGCGTGGGGAGGAGCAAGGACGTGGCGCGCTCGGGGGAGGAGGCAGAATTTGGCGGGAAGAGGCTAGGCGGGGGTGTAGCGGGGGCGGGAAGAGGTGGGGCGGGGGTGGGGACTTACAGGAAGAGGTGGAGTGGGGACGGGGCCCGGAACAGAGCCAGAGGTCGAGCCTCCCCCCGCAGTTTGAAAAGTCAACGCCTGTGGCCCCAGAAGCCTACGGCTGTCTCCAGCTCTGCAGGGATCTAAAGGCCCAGTGCCTCTTCGTTGTGTGTCCCAAGCATACCATGCAACCTGGCAGATTGGTTCCCTTAGGAGATGACTGGTCTCCCCAGCACCCTGGGGGGTGAGGGGGTGTTCAGTGACTAACTGGAGCAGGCATTTGTGTGATCTGCTGCTCAGAGGCCAGCAGAGACATCCCCATCGGGTGCTTGGGATGCAGCACAGTGTCCCTTCCTATGTGCTGCCATTTGTCTGCTCTGCCTGGCTCCCGTGTCGAGCCCAAACCCGCAGAGCTTGCATGGGGAGAACTCTGCAGGCCTACGAGTGGGGGTGTTGTTGGCCCACCCCCTCACCAGAGCTCTGGGGCCTGAGGATATTCACTTACCTAGTCGCAGCTGTGAGTCAAACCGCATATAATATCTTTTGTCTGGCGAAAAAAATTTCCCTGGAACCTACCCCACCCCCATTCCCTCCCTCCATTTACATTAATTCTTATGGGGAAATTGGATTCGCTTAACATAGTTTCGCTTAAAGTAGCATTTTTCAGGAACATAACTACAACGTTAAATGAGGAGTTACTGTAGTAGTCTTTGAATTTATATTTCTACATACAAGTGGAAATTAGAGCTCTTTTGGATACTACTTAATAACTATTTATTTGGTGCAAATAAAAAAGCTTTAAAACACATAATACAGTAAATGTACTAGATTTTTCCTGCTGGGTTTCTGCATAAAACTTGTGTGAAAGAGAGAGAGAGAATATATGTAATTCTAGGCAGGGAAGGTTGCCTGGCACTTCTCATTATAAGACTCTGTTTTCAGTTGCTTATAACTTTTGGCAAACTAGTACCATTTGAGCCGAAATTTTCAATCGCAGTTGGCTGTCTCAACCATTTTTTATTTTAATTTCAGCCAGAATGGTTCAGCTATTTCTGAGAACAAGGCTAGGGACAAATATGTTGTTTTGCTAATGTTAAAATTTTTTGAGACTTTTTCTTTGAAACGCTCTAGATCTCCTATGCTTTGGAGTAGGGACTTGAAATATGACAGGGGAATGCCCTTTATATCAGGGATGTGCCTTTGTGCCATCTCCATGAAAATTTGTCCAAGTTGTGAGTCTTTGAAAAGCCACAGTTGCGCAGTAGAAACTTATTTGATTTTAACAGCTAAAATCACCAGTGTCCATCCTGTCAGAGTATGCTCCAGCATCTCACAGCTCCTATGTGTGACCAGATTGTGCGTGTGTAACCCATGCCTCCTTGGTGTGGTGCTCTATCCCCTTCTAGTGGCACCTGGATTATCTAGAGATTGATGAGTCTGAAACAGGTTTGTCTAAGAGCCATGTGGCTTTTAGCTCATACAGTAGAGGCTCATACACTAAGCTTCAGAGGTCCCAGGTTCAATCCTGCCCACTGAGGACTGGGGTCTGTTGGTGTTACATATGCACCATCCCCACAGAGTGGTCAAGCGTGCTCCACCCCTTGGTCGCTCCAGTTGTAACTGGACCATGCATGTGCCATCCACCCAGAGGGACTGAGGATGCCCCAGGTTTCCCTGTAATTGCTGCTTCCAGCTGCTTCAGGCCAGGATGGAGGTAGGTGCTGGAACTGAGAGTAGGAAGCATGTGCTTTCAGTGGTGGCACCTAGGTAGGGTGGAGGAGGAAGCTGTCTAATAACAATTCAGATGGAGCAAAAGCCAGATAGCAGGGGAGGGAAAAGAGTACACTGGGACAAGAAGTCTGGTGAAAGTGGAACTGAAAGTGGGGGAAAGAAACTGTGGCTGGGAATTGGAGTGGGGGAGATGGGGACAAGCTAGGAAAGTTGAGAGGAGGGCACGCTGGAAAATGGTTGGGTATGGAGGCTGGGCCCGGGGGCTTGTGAGGAAAATGGGGAGTCTGGGAGTTAGTTGGCTGGGGGCAGAGGGAAGATACTGAGATTGGATTAAAACCTGGGAAGAGGAGAGGAGACTGGGATTAGGAACCAGTGCAGAGGCGAATGGGGCCAATGGGGAAGAGAGATAGATCTGAGAAGGAGCTGGAAAGTAGGGGTGAGAATTGGCACTGGTTGGGCAAAGAGACAGGGACAAGGTGCCTGGAGTGGAGGAAGAACACTGAGATTGGATGAGGAGCCTCAAGAGGGTGCCTGAGCCTGGGAACCAGGGGAGGGGAGAGGCAGATCAGATGAGGAACCAGGACAAGCTAGGCAAGGAGACTGGGAGTAGCGGTGGAGGGAGACTGGAATTCAGATAGCAAGAGTGAAGCAGGGAAAACTAGGACCGGCTGGGCAATGAGACTGGAGCTGGGATGAGAAGCCTGAGGAGTGGAAACTGGGACTGAACAGTCATGAAGAATGGGACTGAGAAAAGTAACCAAGGGTGGGGAAGAGACAGGACTAGGATATGGACAGGTTGTAGAGGATAAGGTAGTAGGGGTCATGCTTAAGGGCAATGAACAAAAGATTCCACCTTTTTCTTTTTGAGCTCCCCTCCCCCCAACATGCTGTGAAAACTCCAGGGCCCACCTGTGCTACAACAACTGGTTTTCTGCGTATAAAAGCCAGTGCCGACATTAAGGGATAGCAAGCAGGGCAATTGTCCGGGGGCCCATGCCACAGCATGCCCCACAAAGCTAAATTGCTCAGGTTTCTTCTTCAGTCCCAGATGGCAGGGCTCAGGGCCCTGGACTTCTGGCTTAGGCTTTCTGCCCTGGGTGCCAGCAAATCTAACACTGGTCCTGAAACTTGCTCACAGCCCCACAAAGAGCCCTGGACCTCTGGTTTAGAACCACTGCACTAGAACACACTGCCCTCCAGTTCCTGGAACAGAACCCAAGATTCCTGAGTCTTTCCATTCTTTCTTTGCCAGTGGGTTTCACAGGTATGTCATCCCCCTCCTACTGCTGCTGCACATACAGGATGAAAATCTACTACTGCTGCTACTAGTTATTCCATTAGCTCAAGAGACCGAGATCTGTGCAGTAGATTTAAAGGTTCCAATCCTGCTGGTGACCCATGTGGATGTCAATATGATGGAATTTCTGTTATTTTACTTTGCTTTTGTAAAAACCTAGGCTGTTACACCCACACACACAAAACGACATTAAAAAAAAAACATTAAGGAAACACCAGAATGAAGGTTGCCTGGACAAGCTTAATTTACCCCCTTTATGCATATGCATAATGATGCAGCCTTTAATTATACGATCATAGTCTATATTTTTTTCCATAGGTCCCCAGCTTCGTTCAGTGCATAGGATGAAATGTACTCCAACAATTAATCAGGACTGTGTCATGAATCAGGCTGTTGTTTGTAGGACCCCCGCTTCATTTATTTCATCAGTTAGAAGGTGTGTAGCTATTTTGGGTACTGGGGTGGGTGGACCGAAAACTAAAGGCCTGACCCCTCAACCAAGTGGGAGGAACCACTGAGCCCAGCCAGCAATTGATTACAAGGGACAACAAATGAGAAAACAAGGATGAGAGTGAAGGTCATAGAGCCAGAATGAGGGATCCAGAGGGGGACGGTAAGCAGAGGACCCCAGACAGCATCTACTGCTCCTCAAAGGAGTCCAAAGAGCCAGTTGGTGCACCCCAGAGGAACTCTGCCCACAGATGTGATACAATGAGGCTCCAGAATGAGGCCCCCCAGTTGCTGAGTACCACATTGAGCTTCCCCTTCCTGGCTCTGGTAGATGGCCATATTGACCAGTGCTAGAAGAAGGTTGACTTTGTGATGCTCCAGAAGGGCTGTGGGAACACAAGGAGGAGCGGAGGGAAATGAAACCAGAACCACATCAGGAGATTCTGGAAGAGCTAAAAGAGGAGCTACAGCATGAAATACATGTCAACTGAGCTTGAATATCTAAAGTGCTATATAATGCTAAGTACTCTGAAAAATCGGGTCCTACGTGTCTCAAATTGGGTACCCAGAATCAGTGGCTACTTTTGATGTGTATTGCTGTGCCTCAGCTTTTTGTCTGTAAAATGGGGATAATAATAGCCCCTCACCTCACAGGGGTAATAAATTAATATTTGTGAAACACTCAGATTCTATAATGATGAGCACCATAAAAAGTCCCATGAGGAAATTAATAATTCAGTCTCCAGAGAAGGATTTGAATAGTGTGCAGTAAAGAAGGCCTCAGAGTGCACTATGAGGATAAAACAAAATAGTGAACAGTTGGTCATTAATTAAGCACAGTCCATCCTGTGCGCTGAATGAGGCAGAGGTCCTGTGGAAAAAATAGTATGTGGTGGTGTAATTAAAGACTGTATCATAATGGATATGCACAAGGGGGCTGAATTAAGGTTGACCGTGCATTTCCTAACTTTTGGGTGCTTGATTTTATCTTTTAACATAGATCTTTTATGTGTAATATACACACACTCATAGTAACCTAAGTTTTGCTGATCCTGAATCTGAGGCAAAAATGTATAATGGTTCCGACTGTGAGAAACAAGTCAATATTTTAAAGAAGAAACTGGTAAGACATTAACTTAGCTAGATATTTCATGCTTTTTAGTGTCTGCTTTTCAGCAAAATCTTCAGAAAGGGTCAGTGCCCAATTAAACTCTTCTATTAAATGCTGAACACAGAAGCCATATATTTAACAGTATTCCACCCTGTTTCATCGCTGTACAAATGATATGTCTTCTAGAAATTTCTATAACATGTCAGGTATTCATGATGAAAAAGCACATTTGTACTGCTGGTTCAGAGATAATTACTTGCCATTAGGTTCATAAGAACATAAATTCTATTCATTTCTGTTATCTAACTTGTCAACTTCTTAAATTTTGTCTACAGTCTGCCCCTCCAGTGACAAGCAGCAAATAATTTAATCTTCTACTAAAATGATAATGACTGGCAAATGAAAATCTCATTGAAACAGAAATACCGTGTGGCACTGATTGCATTAAAATAACTATTCCCCATCCCACAATAATGATTTAACTGTTACAATTCAATTGAACTGATTTTTATTTTGATAATACTAAACACATCTGATTTAGACCCTTGTTCATCTAATTGGGATGCAAGTAATACACGACACTTATTTTATTATAAGCTCATTTGAATTTCAGGTTCAAGAGTTCAAAATATAGCCTCTATCTTGTACACAAGTAATTTTGCATTTGCAGTCACTTGCATTCCAAGTTGTTTGGGCAAGTGATATAATTTGCCATGCTTGATTTATGCACAGTTGAGGTTTGCATTTCTCAATGATGTCACTTGCATGAATTGCACAAAAAATGAGTTGCACAATCAGTCATGCAAATATATTCATGTATAAACATATGCTAGGTTGACGGCCATTTCAAAATTTGGCAATCGCTGTTCAAAGAAATCAATCTGGTTTTTACATAATAATTTTGTTTTCCTGTTTTGAATAGCAGGAAAATTGATACAATGTCAGTGGTATGCTGCTAATATTTTAACCAAGGGTTAATCAGAGATTCCCATGGAATTGTGACCTTTGTCTTGTGGTAAGACCTGTGTTCTAGGGCTGCCCATGCTAGTAGAGAGGAGGAGGAGGAATTGGGAAATCTTATTATTTTGTTTTCCCATTTAAAAACAAATAAAATGGGGGATGGGAGCTTTTCCTATAACCCAGAGTTTCCTACACACAAAAACTCAGCCATCTCTGCTGAAGGAATTGAGAGATAAAAACTACTTTTTGGTTTGGACTTTTATTATCTTTGTTTGCTACTCTTATGGACTACAGCTAATGTCTTTGTATAAATACCTTAGATAACCAGAATCAAGGGGGGAAGACTACTTGGAAACTAAATGTATAGTAAATTGTGTTGCTTGAACTAATAATTTTGCTCTTGGAAAAACATACTGGATATATGGACAGTGTAATGTGGAACAGTGTGCAGTACATGTAATTTGAAACAGAGAAGGACTAAGAAGCTTGAGGGGCAGCCAAGGCAACTTTTATATTAGCCTGCCATCGGCAGCAATGTGGTGTAGCCCAAAGGGAAAGATCTTGCTCATCAGAAGCAATTTTATGAGTCCCTAGTTTCTGGCTGGGATGGTTTAGCAGTGGAGATTCCCACCAAAGGCAGAAAAATCACACAACCTCCCCTTCCATTTCTTGTAAATTTTTTAAGCAAGGTGCTCCTGTGAGCACCTGGAACTCCCTTCAGCATATCAGTGCTTCACTGACCTTAGCAAACAAGGAGCTTCCCCCACCATAAATGGATTTGGTACTAGTTACACAAGTCTTGAGCTTACCCTCGAGGGCATGTATCCATGCTGATAAGAAATGCTTTGTAAAATGTTGGTACTATGTATCAAGTATTTAAGAGTACCCTGATAAACATACAGATGGGACCATTAATGAACATTAATTGCTTTAAACTAGAGAGTTTATTGTGTATTTGGTAATGGAAAAGTGCCCATTTGCATGTATAATGAAAATAAATGCTTGTGAAACAAAATGCCTCGACAAAAGCCTCTTTTACTTTGTAGACTGAAGAAAACTGGAAGGACAGCACAAATAAAAAGGCTATGCTAATATATTGGGTATTTTAATTTATTAAGATCTTTTTCAATCTTTTTTTCTTATTACAAACCAAACAACATATAAAACAAATACAAAATACCAGGACATATACAAAGTGCTTAGATTCCCACATGTTAACTGCACTATGCCCAGCACATGAAGTTTTATGGCACATATTCTACAAATAAAAGGAAATCACAGTCATGAGAGATAAGTGGAAGGAGAGACAAAGGGAATAAGGAGGTAGTCTGGGGAGTATGTTGATTTATTTCCTACCTTACATTAGGCCTCCTGCAAGAATCTTTAGTCAACCAGCTCAAGGAAGCTATCCCAAACGGACTCTGTTTTTTCTGGGGTTTGCTGTTTATTGTATCAAGTATCAGGGGGTAGCCGTGTTAGTCTGTGTCCACAAAAACAACGAGGAGTCCGGTGGCACCTTAAAGACTAACAGATTTATTTGGACATAAGCTTTCATGGGTAAAAAACCCACTTCTTCAGATGCATGGAGTGAAAAGTACAGATGCAGGCATTATTATACTGACACATGAAGAGAAGGGAGTTACCTCACAAGTGGAGAACCAGTATTGACAGGGCCAATTCAACCAGGGTGGATGTAGTCCACTCCCAATAATTGATGAGGAGGTGTCAATGCCAGGAGAGGGAAAGTTGCTTTTGTCGTGAGCCAGTCTCTATTCAAGCCCAAATTAATGGTGTTAAATTAGCAAATGAATTTTAGTTCTGCAGTTTCTCTTTAAAGTCTGTTTTTGAAGTTTGTTTGTTCAAGTATGGCTACTTTTAAATCTGTTATAGAATGTCCAGGAGGATAGAAGTGTTCTCCTACTGGCTATTGTATGTTACTATTCCTGATGTCCGATTTGTGTCCATTTATTCTTTTACGTAGAGACTGTCCGGTTTGGCCAATGTACATGGCAGAGGGGCATTGCTGGCACATGATGGCATATATCACATTAGTAGATGTGCAGGTGAATGAGTCCCTAATGGTGTGGCTGATGTGGTTGGATCACCTCTGTGGTTGTTGTCGCTAGAGTAGATATGGGGACAGAGTAGGCAGCGAGGTTTGTTACAGGGATTGGTTCCTGGGTTAGTGTTTCTGTGGTGTGGTGTGTAGTTGCTGGTGAGTATTTGCTTCAGGTTTGGGAGCTGTCTGTAAGCGAGGCCTGGCCTGCCTCCCAACGTCTGTGAGAATGAGGGATCGTTTTCCAGGTAGGTTGTAGATCATTGTTGTTGTGCTGGAGATGTTTTAGCTGGGGGCTGTATGTGAAGGCCAGTGGTGTTCTGTTATTTTCCTTGTTGGGCCTATCCTATAGTAGGTGACTTCTGGGTACCCGCCTCGCTCTGTCAATCTGTTTCCTCACTTCCCCAGGTGGGTATTGTAGTTTTAAGAATGTTTGATAAAGACCTTGTAGGTGTTTGTCTCTGTCTGAGGGATTGGAGCAAATTCGGTTGTATCTTAGGGCTTGGCTGTAGACAATGGATCATGTGATGTGCCCTGAATGGAAGCTGGAGGCATGTAAGTATAGCGGTCAGTAGGTTTCCGGTATAGGGTGGTGTTTATGTGACCATCACTTATTTGCACTGTAATTCCCAGGCAGTGGATCTCTTGTCCAGGCTGAGGTTGATGGTGGGGTGGAAACTGTTGAAATCCAGGTGGAATTCTTCAAGGGCCTCCTTCCCATGAGTCCATATGATGAAGATGTCATCAATGTAGCGCAAGTAGAGGAGGAGTGCCTCACACTGGGGCTTCTCCATGAGATGAAAAGTGGAATTTGTGTTGACATGCTAATTTGACCTATATCTGACAGGCTGTATGGATGGATGTGGGGTTTCGATTTTGTAGGTATTTACAGGATCCAGAGCCTAATATAGCCATGGATGGAAAAGGGAGGGACAGCTCCATCTCAATATTCATTCATGTATATATTTTATTTGTAACAACATGTGCTTTGCATGGCCTGGCTTATTAGAAATTGAATTAAAATAGATGCAAAAAAGCACTATTAGGATAATTAAGGGAATGGAGAGCCTGTCTTAGGAGTGGAGTTGTTTAGTCTAGCTTGGCTTATTTAGCCCTGCAAAATGAAGGCTGAGAGGGGATATGACTGCTGTCTATAAATGCATCACAGGGATAAGCACTGGGGAGGGAGAAGTGCTCTTTGAACTAACGGACAATGTTGGCACAAGAGGAAATGATATAAACTGGCCCTGAAAATGTTTAGGCTGGAAATTAGAAGGTTTCTAGCCATCAGAAGAGTGAAGTTCTGAAACAGCTTCCCCGTAGGAGTAGTGGGGGCAAAATTTTAAGATGGAGTTTGATAAATGTACGAATGGGATTTATATGACAGGGTTGCCTGCAATAGCAGTAGACTGGACTTCATGATACAGGAAGTCCTTTCTCGTCCAATGTCCTATGTTCATATAAAGGCATTATGGAATTGACTCAGATTTTAGAATCTAAACACCCACAAACCCACACAATTCATCCGGTAGCTGATGTCTCTTAAAAGAGATGTGCAGGTGGTTCCACAGACCCTGTTTTTAAAAAAAGGAACTTATTGCTTTTCTGAAAAAAATGTTGGGGCATTTGGAGTAGGAGTCCCCATGACAGATTTATTCCTCTGGGCAGTGTGCTCATTGTTATCAAGTTCATTTTTTCCCAGAGCCTGAGTGAGACAGCTTCCTATTTACTCACACCATTGGTGATTTGTGTAATTGCTAATATTGTTAATACAGGTACAAATTCACAGAACAGGGAAATGTAGTTTTCCATTTGCTGCTATTGAATTTAGATATTTTATCCTGGGAGAGGATACCTCTGTTCTCCCTTACCTCTTCCTGGTTGCAAATTATCCTCGTGCTTTTTTAAGACATTATAGAAGTCTCACTTTACATGATGTGCACTTCTTTGCCCAGGTGCAAAAAGGAGAGTTAAGGTGGACCCTACAGTATGAGATAGGACAATTTTTATTTGGTTTTGTCCATTTTCATGAACCAGTTTAGAAAGGTTTAGGTTCCAGAGAAATTAGGGTCACTAAGTACATGATTTTGGAGTATACAAAGCTGCTTTTATAAATCAATGGGCGTTACACAGAGCACATCCAAGGCCATAAAGCAGTCCAATACGTTTACTTAGTGTGACAAAGTTCCTCCTCTATCTTGGTGGGTCCTGCACTTATTGGCAGATTTTCTTGCCACAGAGATTCACCATGTGGGTTGGGGAACAGCCCAGAGACCTTCCCCTCTGGAAGAACCCACAGTCCAGGTCAATTGGGAGGTTTGGGGGGAACCCGGGCCCGCCCTCTACTCTGGGTTCCAGCCCAGGGCCTGTGGACTGCAGCTGTCTATAGTGCCTCCTGTAACAGCTGCATGACAGCTATAACTCCCTGTTCTACTTCCCCATGGCCTCCTCCAAACACCTTCCTTATTCTCACCACAGGACCTTCCTCATGGTGTCTGATAACGCTTGTGCTCCTCAGTCCTCCAGCAGCACACTCTCAGCTCCTTGTGCCTCTTGCTCCCAGCTCCTCACACTCACACCACAAACTGAAGTGAGCTCCTTTTAAAACCCAGGTGCCCTGATTAGCCTGCCTTAATTGATTCTAGCAGCTTCTTCTTAATTGGCTCCAGGTGTCCTAATTAGCCTGCCTGCCCTAACTGGTTCTAGCAGGTTCCTGATTACTCTAGTGCAGCCCCTGCTCTGGTCACTCAGGGAACAGAAAACTACTCATCCAGTGACCAGTATATTTGCCCTCTACCAGACTCCTGTACCCCACTGGTCTGGGTCTGTCACATTAGTTATATTCTTGGTATTATGAGTCAGCTTTCTTTATTCTTTGAATGGTTAGTTGTCTGATTCCATTCCATTAATTTTCAGTGAGGCATTATGTTTATCTGTCTATCCATCTATCTGTCTATCTATCCATCCATCCATCCTGCAAACCTACTGAGAAGAGGCAGTCCTGCGGCATATTAGCTCTGCCCTTGGATGCCCAGGTAGCAGATGTGGCCAGAAGTGCTATTTGTCAATTTTGACTGGCTAAACTATGCCAAATATTCAAGTCAGTCCTAAATTACTTTGATTCATGAATTTTAAACTTTTATACTAGATAATTACAACTAATTCTATCTGAGGTTGACCCATGACTGCTCTGAAGCTGCAGCTCGGATCACAGGGGCCCCCATGCTATACTAAACAGAGCCAGCCAATATGAATACATCATACCAGTGCTCTGCACTCTACATTGGCTGCCAGTTGAATTCAAGGTTCATTCCAATTCCTTGTTCTCATCTGCAAAGCTCCTAATTAGCTAGAACCCGTTTATCTCAGTGACTATCCTTTCTTTTTTCAACACCACATCTACTATGCTCAGCAGGGACACTTTAGTTGACAGAGTCCACATTTTACTTGGTGATGGATGGGGTGTTATGAAAACTGCATCCATTCGAGATCAGACTAAGGGCTTGTCTACACTTACAGAGAAGCTGCGCTGCTGTAGCACTTACTGAAGATGCTACCTATGCTAACGGGAGAGCTACATCACCTCCCAGAGAGGCAGTAGCTATGTTGACTGGAGAAGCCCTCCCATCAGTATGGCGCTGTCTACATTGGAGATTAGACCGGTATAACTAAGTTGCTCATGGATGTGGAAAATCCATACCCCTGCGTGACCTAGTTATACTGACATAAGTTGTAGCATAGACCAGGGCTCAGGCAGACTCACTTCTTTCTGAGCATGCTGCAAAATAAATGCCAGTTTTAAGCAAGCATTTCCCCAAGCAATTGTGTTGTACAACAGCTAAAACAAAAGGTATCAGCCTTCTTCCATATCACTGGAAGAAGCTAGCATGAGGGAGAGGGGAGGAATGCTCTGCCTTTCAGAGTTATATGATATCTTTAATCTTGTAGAGTGTTCAGATACCACACTGAGTGTAGTGCCTGTAAATAAAGAAGCAGAAGACAATTAAAACAAAACAAAGCCCCCAAAAGAAGGGGGTAAGTGATAGCATAACACCATCTAAAAACACCCACTCAGAACTTAATTAAATTCAAGCATTATTGCTCTCTCTAGCCAACCATTCATGGCACCAGAGGGCCACATCCAAAGTGTCAGCAGTGTGGTCGTTTTCTTTTTACAGATGCAGGAAACATATGGCTAGCCATTGGCACCATCTGCTACGTGAGTGTCAGGAAAACGAAGTAGGGAGGACCCTTTAGGACATCAGCATTAAAATGAGAATCACCAGTTTTGGTGTTAAAAAGCTACCAATCTCACAACCCAGTTTTCCAACAGACAAAGGCTATTAGTGAAAAGAAGCAATCCTCTACATTTCAAAAAAAGGTGTGCTCTTAGGTTAGCTAACCTGTGCTAGCTAACTCAGGTTAAAAAAGACACAGCAACTCTGATATGAACTCGGGATAGCAGATCAAGTTAAAGCCTGGGGCTGAACACAAGACCCACTAATCTAAGTTAAAAGCAGAGTTGTTGTGTCTTCACTGCTATTTTAACCCAAAGTAACTAACGCAGGTTGGCTGTCATGAGTTAAGAATGCACCTTTTTTGCAGTATCAATGTACCAGAGTCGTCTCCCCAGCCCTACCCAGTTCTTTCAATGTTTACTAGCACTCCTGTGAATGAGGAAGAAATGGTGAAATGAAAGAGAAACCCAACTGTGTTTTGCAGCACAGCTAGTACCTGGCTAATAGTCAGCCTGTTTCACGCTATGAAATGGGGGTGTAACAGAGTGGTCTGTCCCTTTAAGGAGCAGGGGGGCTAGGGAGCTGCCAGCCCTGAACTGGAGAGTAGCCCAGGAAGCAGGTCCTGGGAATCAGCCAACCCTGCTGGGTCTGATTCCCAGCTGGGGGATAAAAATGAGGGCTCCAGCTCCTTGAGAGAGACTGGGACCAGGAGAGGGCTGAGAACACAGTCTCCCATGGCTGCAGCAGAAGGCTGCGAGAAGGTAGTCAGGCCCTATGTGCACACATGCCCCAGGCTGGGGAGGTCCAAGCCCTTTCGCTGCCAGAGGGCTCACAGACTCAGCCAAGAATATCTTTTGTTTGTGTGTTGAGGAATAAACAGAGCACTGTGGAAAGGGCTACAAACTGAATTGGGCATAGCTAACTCTCTGTTCCAGGCTGTGATTGGATACACCAGTCTACAGGGTCATTAAAAACAAGTATGCCTCTGATTGGGCTTGGAATACTGCAGAGCTCATCTCTGAATATGTAGTATTTAATGCTGTTTCCAGGAGCATGTTCATCACACGTATGGCTGTAACTGAGCCCTATTAGTGGTTTCATGGTTGCAAGCGCACTATAAGTAGAAAAATTGTATGTAATGTGAAGTAAGCTGAGGGTGGTCATTTGCACATTGTTATTGGACTGGCACCCTTTGGAAGCGAAAGAAAAAATCACTGCATGGGGGGAGTGGGGCAGAGAAGAGACTGTGGGTGAGTCTGCCCTGGGGCCAGGGGCCGCCTGCAGTTTTGGGGGTTGTGGGTCCCCCATGGAGGAAGCCGGGGGGAGGTGCACACCCGTTATACAGGCTGAGACAGTTCTGGTTAACTTATCTGCTGAAGCTCTCAGTTCACCCACCCATGAACATCCCCACATTGCCAGACTTTCTAGCCCAGCACACAGGCAGGTTCAAGCACCCCAGTCTGGGGGCGCTGTAACTCAGGAACTGATATTTGGATGCGCATCTGAAATAGAGCACTCATGTTCTAAAAGGGCACAATCCATCCTTAACCAAAGCAGAAAAGACTCTATGAGAAGCTGTTACTCACTAATTCAACTTATCTCCATAATCCACCAGGATCCCTGGTATCTTAGCATATCTACTTACCCTTATGGGTCTCGCGATCCGTTCTCTTCAAGAACATTTAACAGCGATAAGCACTTTCCATCTTGTGGTGGATAACTGTACAAAATTCACACATCCTGTCACAACCAGATTTCTGAAGGGGGTTCTCAGCTCCTTCCCACCACTGGTGAAGTTTGGACCTCAGTTTTCTTTTATTTTCACTCACTAAACCCCCCTTTGAGCCTCTATCCCAGTGGTCCCCAAATTTTGGGGCAAGCCCTGCTGGGGGCGGGGGAGGGCAGCAGGGCCCGGGCCAGCCCACACAGGGAAGTGGGGGGGAAGAGCGCCACCCAGCCCCATTATGACCCCAGCTCCAGCCCAGCCCCTGGCTCCAGCCTCAGCCATGACTCAGCTCCTGGCCCAGTGAGGGGATGGTGTCATAGACACATTCTATTACTGGTAAGGGAGGATGCGAGAGGAAAAGTTTGGGGACCACTGCTATAGCCACGTGTTCTGTGGCCCATCTGTCCATGAAGGTGGCCTTTCTAATAGCCATAATGTCAGCAAGAAGTCAGTGAGCTGGGAGTGCTCATGGCAGACCCACCATATATTATCTTCTATAAACAAAAGGGTCTCGTTATGACCCATCCTAGATTCATTCCTGAAGTAGTTTCCGAGTTACATATGAGTCAGGTAATCCACTTCCCAGTATTTTTTTTCCAAAACCTTATGCCACAGGTGAAAAAAGACAGCTGCATATTCTAGCTGTCTGAAGGGCTTTGGCTTTTTATCTGCAAAGAACAAAGGATGTTAGAAAGACACCTAAACTATTTGTTTCCATAAAGAGATCAAGGGGTCAAGCAGTATCTATGCAGAGATTTTGAAAATGGATCCCTAGTTATATCTCTCTTTGTTACCAGCTAGCTCATATCTCCCCCCTGCCCCTCTGGAGGGGATAAGGGCTCATTCCATAAGTTACTTCAGCTGTATCTCTGGGAGATGTCCCCCTCCTAGAAATAGGAAGACAGTAGGGCAACTACTTGGAGCTCTTTGCATACCTTCACACGAGACATTACACTCTGGTCCAGTTACAGTCAGTCTCACTTCTGCGTCCACACATCTCCTGCCCGACTACTGCTTGTTAATCTCCCACATGTGGAATACACATAAGGACCATCACTCATAGTTACCACACTTACCTGTAGCTGGTGGTTCTTAGAGATGTGTGATTTCTATCTGTGTTCCACTATCGGCTTGCAAAAAAATTGTGGACACAGCCACATGGTGCACACGTGTATCTCATGTGGAATACAGATAGGAACCACGCATCTCAAAGAACCTCCAATTGCAGGTAAGGAACCTCCATTTATTATATTATGAAGTATTATTTCATATAGAAATCTTTAGAAACCCAATTACTTCTCGGCTATGAAAATCTTTCACCTGCCATCTTTATGTTCTTTACATATATAAAATATATATATGGTAATAGCAGTTGCCCATCTTTTTTATTACTGATAGTATGTCAGTGAATAGAGCATCTTAATTTTGAGTATCTAAATGTCAAACTTTCATCTATGTATTTAAGAACCATCTCTATATAATGTCTAGCAGATCATAAGTATCTTGTCTGTTGAAGGGTTAGAAACATTAATTAGAGAATCTAATCTCGTTAAAGATGCTCAGTGACAATGAAATAATGTTAAGCATCTAGCTGTCAAATATTGATTTTTTTTTAATACCTTAGTCAATCCTTGCCTTGCCAAAATCTTTATTGATGCTGAAAATTCTACAAAATGTAATTCCTTCATGTTCTCTGGTCATTATGGTTACAACAATATTAACATTTGTGTAATTAGTTGTTCACATTTTGTTTTCTAAATTCATAATTTAGGGCCAGTTTGTATCTTGCCCTCACATGAGTGTGCAGGGGAGAGTGAGCACACGTGAAGCCCACCATTCTTGCACATCCTGTGCAATTGCCAATCAGAACCAAGTCCTTGTGCCTGAGCGTGCAGGGATTGCTTCCTCAATGTGCCTTTAGAGAAACACTATACCTCAAAGGAAGCAGAGAGAAAGTGAGGACATGATCATGTTCCTCTTTCCTTCCCTTCCTGTCTCTACCAATCTGCAGAGCATCCTGGGTTCA
Organism: Trachemys scripta elegans; assembly: GCF_013100865.1. Classification (NCBI taxonomy): domain Eukaryota; kingdom Metazoa; phylum Chordata; order Testudines; family Emydidae; genus Trachemys; species Trachemys scripta. The sequence goes on along the minus strand of NC_048298.1, from coordinate 251,252,555 downwards.
CCAGTTGGAGCAAGATGTGCTAACTGAGCCTGTTACCACAGAATATGCTCCAAATAGAGAAAGCCTGGGTTGACGACTGGTGCCTCCCCATGTGTCTCCTGTCTGCCCCACCCTCAGCTCCTTCCCCTCCCCCATGGCACGTTTGGCTGCCCTCTCTGCCAGCTGGGTCTGGAGCAGGACGAAGCCACTCCCGGTTGCTGCTCCAGCTGCCTGGGAGAGAGCCTGGCTGAGGAGAGGCGGTGGCAGCAGCCCGCTCCCTGCCTGGGCTCGGCTTCTGGTGACAAGGGCTAAGCATGCCAGGGGAGGGAGATGGGGCTCCGGCTCACTCGGCCACTGTCCTTAGAAGCTGAGTCTGGACGGAAGGGAGCCCGCCACCGCATCCAGGCTCTCTCCCAGGCAGCTGCTGCGGGCAGCGTCCCAGCACAGTCGGAGGAGCTCTGGCCCTGCCCTTTCCTCTCTGGCTCTGGCCCTGCCCCTTCCTGGGTGACTACTGGAGGGACACTTGACCTTGCATGTCGCCCCCGACACATTGCCTCTGCCGGGGTTACACACCTGCCTTCACTGAACAAGGATGCTCCACCAGAGAAGTAGATTGCATCATGGAATGGGCCACCCAAATACCCTGAGAGAATCTGTTTAGTACAGGAAAGAAAAAAAACATTGACTGCACAGCCCTAGTTGTCACCTGCCACCCCACGCTAGACCACATGCAGCTTATCATCAAAAAATTACAACCCATACTTCATGGGGACCGAATCCTGAAAGAAATCTTTCCTGAACCCCCTCTTCTGGCCTTCAAACAACCCCCAATCTTTCCACGCTCATCATCAGAAGCAAGCTCCCCATAGACCAGGACCCACCAACTCAAAGTGGCACCAGATTCTGCCAGAACAACAGATGCAAAACCTGCAGAAATATCTCCACTACTGCAATGATCAATATTCTACACAACACACCTTTCAAGATCCCTGAGTCCCATACATGTCTATCACAACGTGTGGTGTACCTCAGCTAGGCCATCAAATGCTCCAGCAACAATTATGTGGGTGAAACGAGACAATCACTGTGCTCCTGAATGAACTCACACAGAAAAATGATAAAAGATAAACACACCCTATCACCAGTGGACAAACATTTTTCACAAAGTGATCACTCCATATCTAACATTTCAGTCCTCATTCTCAAAGGATACTTGCACAACACCTCCAAAAGACAAACCTGAGAACCTAAATTCATAACTTTAATGAACATTAAAAAGCATGGACTAAACCAGGGGCCAGCAACCTGCGGCACACGTGCCAAAGATGGCACGCGAGCCAATTTTTGATGGCATGCTGCTGCCTGCCGGGGTCCTGGCCCCACTCAGCCCCCCGTCCACCGATTTCTCCTGCAGGGGCAGGAGGCAGAAGCTTGGTCATGCCGGCAGCCAAGCTCCCTTCTCCCTCGCTTTTTCCCCCAGTGTGGTGCTTTCCTGCCCCTCCCACTCCCTCTCCTTGCCGCTGATCAGCTGATCACCCTTGCGAGGGGGAGGGGGAGCCGAGCCGCAGCGTCCTCGCTCCTCCGGGGAGGAAGCAGAGAAGAGGTGGGGACAAGGCCCTGGGGAAAGGGGTGGGAACGGGGCATATCCCCCCCATCCCCTGCCGTGAGCACCCCCAGGAGCTGAGCACCCCAGCCCTCTGCCCTGACCCCTGAAATCCCCCCCACACACCCAGCCCTCTGCGTGACCCATGAACCCCCCACACACAGCCAGCCCTCTGCCCTGACCCCTGCACCCCCACACACACACCCAACCCTCTGCCCTGACCCCTGAAATCCCCCCCCCACACCCAGCCCTCTGCCCCGACCCCTGAACCCCCTCACACACCCAGCCTTCTGCCCTGACCCCTGCACCCCCTCCACACACCCAGCCCTCTGCCCTGATCCCTGCACCTCCTCACACACCTCCAGCCCCTGTTCTGACTCCTGCACCCCACACACACCCAGCCCCCCCACACCCCATGCCCTGACTCTTGCACCTCCCACATCCCCACCCCCACCCTGAGCACCAAACGGGAGCTCCTGCTCCCACCCCCCACATTCCCACCTGCACCCCTGGTCTGGGGTTCCGGCTGCCGGCCCCTTGCCAGCCGGGGTCCCGCAGGCCCCGCTCAGCCTGCTGCCGAACTAGGTGAACGGAACCCCAGGCCGGCAGCGGGCTCAGTGGGCTGGCAGCGTAAGATCAGCATTTTAATTTAATTTTAAATTAAGCTTCTTAAACATTTTGAAAACCTTGTTTACTTTACATACAACAATAGTTTAGTTATATAATATAAACTTAGAGAGAGAGACTTTCTAAAAAACGTTAAAATGTATTACCGGCATGCGAAACCTTAAGTTAAAGTGAATAAGTGAAGACTCGGCACACCACTTCTGAAATGTTGCCGACCTCTGGACTAAACAGAGACACTGGGTTTTATGGCTCATTACAACAATTTGTAACGCACCCTCTACTGCCTACTACTACTCTCTTTTGTCTTAGGACTGAAGAGGTGTTAACTGCCCACTTCATTGTAAGTAGTATCCAACAAATGTGTAAAACCCTTAACAATTGCTTAATAATCTGTCCTACTTTGTATCTAGGTTGGACACGGGTTACCTTTTCTAGTCCTGAAGGAGAGTTATGTGAAGCTCAAAGACTTGTCCCTTCCAACAACAGAATTTGGTCCAATAAAAGATATTACCTCACCCGCCTTATGTCTCTCCTATCTGAGCCTGCAGGGGTCATTCCACTCGGGATGGGTCATTCCACTCTGTGTGCAGATCAGTGGCTGAAATTGGCCATTACTGAATTTATTCTTCAGTACCTAGGTTGGGAACAAGTATTTAATAACAGACTCTTCAGTCTAATAGAGAAAGGTATAACATGAACCTATGGCTGGAAGTTGAAGCTAGACAAATTCAGACTAGAAATAAGGAGTTTAACAGTGAGAGTTATTAACAATTTGCCAAGGGTCATGGAAGATTCTCCATCACTGATGATTGCTAAATGTAGATTGGATGTTTTTCTAGGAGTTATTTTGGGGAAGTTCTGTGTCCTGTGTTACAGTGCTCAGACTGGATGTTCATGGTGGTCTCTTCAGGCTTTGCAATCTATGAATCTTTTGAAGCAACTGACACCCATTTTGAGCAGAGAGAGCTTTTCAAAGTGGTGTATTGAGTTACCATCATCATATCTGGTTTTACAAATCTGGATAAATTAGACAGAACTCAGTTCACACTTGCTGTGATGATGTATTTCTAGCCTAAAGAGGTGTATCCTTTCTTGATGCAGGTGTAACTCCCATGAACATTAATAGGAATAAAGCTTACATACTGGAAAGGGAGAAGTATCTTTCATTTGAAATGGATTAAATTCTGAAAGTTAGGAACTGCAGTCCACTCTAGTTAAAAGACATTGCATCAAAATTTTTGTATACATTGCCAGGAAATTGTGTATTACATACAACTGTATTAAAGAAAAGCTAATTCCATTGTGCACTGCCCACTAATTTAAGAGCCTGATTTTCTGCAGGGCCTCAGCCCCCCCAGCTTCTGTTTTGGAAAGTGTAATGTCTGGGTTCAAAAGATTGTAGGGCAGGAAGCACCAGTCACTAATGAATATGTTTGTATTTTAAAAAAAAAATGGGAGATAGGTTTTAATTACATTTGGATTTGGAATATTTCAGGTTTAAAATGGATCATTTCAAGTATTCTTTTAGTCACTGCTAACCAGTATTGAAACAAGTCTCTTACTTTGGACTCCTACATGGCTAAGTGTCACGAATAATTACACTTTTCAGAAAAATAGCCACCTCTAGCACTAGACTCAAAAATGGGAAATGTCATTAAAAACTTTTAAAATAAATCAATTTGATAGTTTATTCAGGATGACAAGTACTTCTTACCCTGTAGGCTTTCTTACTGCTAAGCTGAACAAAATGGGTGTAGTTTTCCTTTCAGCAGACTTCTCGCCATAGGCAATGGCGATCGTTCTAACTCTGGTGGTTGGACACTGATATATGGCTATGGAGAAGATGATTTACTTTCCAGCACTGACTAACCCTAGAATATACTGGAATATTATGTTAATTTCCAGGACAATTGTAAACATGCATGAAGATTTACATAAAAACTTATTAAGAACAGAAGACTGTATCTGGAACGGAATATAAAATATTGCTGAATTTTTAATAGTTGTGTGTTAGAAGAAAATGCACTGCCTGGAGTGTCTGCCATTATAATATGGATCTTTTTTATTTAAAGGTACATTAAAATTAATTTCTCCTGCCATGGGTTTTCTGCTCTGAACCTAACTCATGACTTCTTATGGGCATTTCTATCCAATATAGCAGAATGGAGCCAGATTTACAAATCCCCTCTCTTTCTTCACCCCCTCCTTTAAAAACGAAACTGAAAAATTCTGCTGCTGCCTAATTTACTGAAGAGGCCACACCCATGCCTGTCTCTCGGCCTCCACAGAAGTGTGCAGATGTTGCCTCTTCTTGCTTTCCATAAGAGAGCCTTTCGCAAAGGATTCTTTCCCCTATTTTTTTTAATTTCTCCCTGACAATTTCCTCCTTTTCTATTTTAATTTTGGTGCCCATCTGGAAAGGAGAAGGGGGGCTTCAGCTCTCCTCTTTGCGGAAGCTTGGGGACTCCCCAAGCCTCCTGGTAGATCTCCAGCCCTTATTAGTGATTATGCAGGATTGACAGCAACATTAAAGGATTTCTATGGCACTTCGTTTCTTTGTTCAGAATTTTATATTTGGAATAAGCAACAGAGGGTCCTGTGGCACCTTTAAGACTAAAAGATGTATTGGAGCATAAGCTTTCATGGGTGAATGCCCACTTCGTCAGACGCATGTCACATTCTCCTGCCAAAGTATTGGAATGTTTTGTTACTTTGGAATTACTTGAAAAATATTGAGAATGATCCTGGATTTAAAAAGTAAATTGCTAAACATGCAAAATTTTGTTCTTTTTTTTTTAATTGATGCACATTTCACAGTGATGAAAAATTGAGACCGAGAGATTTATTGTTTGTGCTATCTTTGCTGCACCATCTCCATACTTATGACAGAAAATCTTGAAAACCTGGAAATAAATATTGTCTTGCCTTTTAGAATTTGCATAAGTTTGTCTACTAAAAATATTAACGTACCACGACTTTATTAACTGAAAAATGTAATGATATATTTGTTTTTAGTAGAACAAATAAGGACATTAAGGCTCTGATTCTCCACAGCCTTGAACTTTTTCATCATTTACATTTGTGAAGAATGAGTGCAAAGTCGGCGTAAAATGTATCAGTATAGTTTCATTTTTTTTATCCATTTCATATGGTTGTAAATGACTGCTCAAGATGAAGATCCCCTGGCTCGTGGTCCTCTTTCAGTTTGACCTAACAGTTTGTATTAAGCATAGTATGCCAGTAGTTAAATGCTTCTGATATTGAAAGACAACATGAAACAGTAAGTAGCTGTGAGAATCAAACTGCATTGACTGTGTGGTGATGGCTTTATTCATAAACCAGTTCATTTATAGTTGTAATTAAACTTGACTTCAATATGCAGCAGATTGTGGAATAGCCTATAGTCACAGACATGTGTGTTTGGGGAGGTAGATTTGTCTGGATAGTTGTAATATACTATTGTTGTAGTCTTGTCCATGAGAAGAGGACTTCAATATATTTTAAGGCTAGAAGGGAGCATCGTGATCATCTAGTCTGATCTCCTGCATAACACAGGCCAAAGAACCTCATCCAGACTCGAAACATGGTCATTTTCACTTTTCACCAAATCATACTTATTTATACTCCAGCTTGCTGTATCTAGGGTATTTTGAAAGTTTTAAGTGTAATACCCATGCAAGTCACTGCCCTTAATTTGACTACCTCAATCTAGAAGATGGTTAGAGAAGAGCTACAGAACATTCTCCCCTTGTAAAATAAGTTAACTGAGAGCTTATGCATGGTCACTGTAGCTGAAAAACCCAGGTCTCTAATATTACAACACCCAATCTTATCTAGGATTGCCAGGTGTCAGGTTTTCAACCAGAACACACGGTCTAAAAGGGACCCTCATGGCTCCAGTTGGCCCTGATGACTGGGGTGTTAAAAGTCCAGTTGGTGTGGGGCTCTGTGTGGCTCCCAGGAAGCTGCCAGCATGTCCCTCCAGCTCCTAGGCATGGGGACTCCGCCCGTTGCCCCTTCCCTGAGCACTGGCTCCGTAGGTCCTATTGGCCAGGAATCATGACCAATGGGAGCTGTGGGGGCAGTGCCTGCAGGCGGGGGCAGCTCCTGCAGGCAGGGGCAGCGTGCAGAACCTCCTGGCCACCCCTACGCCTAGGAGCTGGAGGGACATGCTGGCCGCTTTCTTGGGAGCCACCTGAGGTAAGCACTGCCTCGATCTTGCACCTCTCACCCCTCCTCCCTCACCCCAACCTCCTGCCCCAACCCTGACCCCCTCCTGCACTTTGAACCCCTTGGCCCCAGCCCGGCGCCTCCTCCTTCACACCAGAGCCCGCACCTCCAGCCAAAGTCTTCACACAGACACCCGCAGCCCATCCTCTTGCCCCAGCTCGGTGAAAATGAGCAAGTGAGTCAGGGTGGGGGAGAGCGAGTAACAGAGGGAGGGGAAATGTAGTGAGCGGTGGGTGGGGTGGGTCTCGGAGAAGGGGGGCAGGGGTGGGGCCTCGGGGAAAGGGCGGAGCAGGTGCGGGGCAAGGGTGTTCAGTTTTGTGCGAATAGAAAGTTGGCAACCCTAATTATTCTCTGCACCACACTATCTTCCAGAGTGATGAAATCAGTTTTAGTTATCCCAACTCTATCTGCTATAAACTACACTCCTCTCCTGGAGCTAGAGAGTGAGTCCAGGATTCCTGTTCAGCAGTATTCTACTCCTGGCTAGTAAATATTTATTTGACCTACTGGGAAAGTGTTTGTCATGTTCTCCCCCACAAACTTTAATTATGGCCAATGTTAAGGGAAAATAACTTCCCTAATGCATGGAATGTTGGACAGTCAGATGTGCTGATCTGTAACTATAACTGATATAAAAGTATGTGAGGTTTTCTATTAGAGTGCAAGTCTGATGAAGTTGAGTACATATTGCTTTCTGTTTTTTTCTGGAGATGGAAGTGAAAGCATTATGGAGCACTGTTGTGTTGGAGACAATCTGCAGGGAGAAAGGAAAGCACACATCTTTCCCTTTAACTACTTATTTCCATGCTTTTCAAGGTTGGGGTTGATGAGGTATGTCTTGCTGCACCCTTTCCTGTCACTAAATGTGGTTATTGTTTGACAATAAAAACTAGATTCTAAGAAGGAAAATGTTCCATTGGTATAACTGAGGATTAATGCACCAGTCGCACATCACCAGCAGCTAGTCAGATGGCTCCTGCAAAGTGATAACTTTATTTCAGCAATATAGATTTAGGTATTTTCCCAACAGACAATATGGTAAATAATCAGTAACTTTAGCAGAGCCTCATAACCCTATGCCATGGAGTTCAAAGTTAGTGCTAAAAAAAATAATTAAGGACCAAAGAACCTAAGTCGGTGATGCACCAAAAAGCTATCCACCAATTAAGTGATTTTGAGTAAACAATGAACTTTGTCTCTGCTATCTGAGGTGATGATCTTTATATTTATATCCTGCTGTCCACAGAATATCACCTCCAGATTTAACAGGTGAAAAAGAGTTTTGAATGCACAACTGGGGTAAGCAAGTGATGACTTTAACTTACACAGCTTTTGAGGCTACTGATTGGTCCAGTTGATGCCAGAGAAGTACTTTCTTACACATGAAATATTTCTCTTAATAGAGAGTGTACTTTAAAAGACTTGTTACCATGAGCTGTTCCCATTGTGTTTTCACCCATGTACTTAATATCGTTTCATGCCCTGGATACTTGAAGTGAGAGCCCTAACCTGTTATCAGATGGTAGTGCTGATCATGACACGAAATGTACGTCTAATTATAGCACATTACACAATGACACCTGACAGCAGCAAAGCTAGCAGGAGGCTGTTCCAAGCAAGAAGTCACTAGGTATATTCAAAAGCAGCTTGAATGGGCAATGATGCTAGAATAACACCGAATCATTTTATATTGGTAGAAACGGCACTGTTGTCTTGTAGTGTGTAGCTTCCAGCTAAAGATGAACAGAGTTGGATTAAATTCTCTAACCTCCAAAGTAATGTACAGTGCATTTCTATGATCCTAAAGTGCTGGGATTGATTACTTGGTTCAGTTTGTAATTCCAGTTGAAAAACTGACCATCTCTCCCATTATCTTTTGACAAAACTCTGTTTATCAATGGGGGTTGGTAGAATGGCCCTTTGATTCTGAATTCCAACATTTGATAAACATTAAGGCTTGACTGTACAAGTTAAAGTTCTCCTAGTTTACGTTGTTTTAATTTATGTAATTAACGCCTTCACAGTAAAAACTCAAGGCCTCGCTGCACTTAACCTTACAGGGCTGAGCTGTAAAAATATTTTTTTCTTATTTTCTTAAATTTTCTTTTTACCAATAGACCAGAGTTTATAGGGGGAAGGTACGATTGACTGCAGCTAATGAGAACCTACTCATCTCCTGTCCCTGGGCCCTTGTGCTTCAATCATGACCTATTTTGGAATGAATTTTGCTGATTTTTTTATTTGGGGTTAATGTCCAGATAAGTGTCTTCTATCTCATGTCACAGTTGGAATAAAAATGTAATTCTATTAAGAGATACAGGTCAAGATTTTCAAAGATAAGTGTTTACAGCTAGACTGCTAAACCTTTATTTGGGAAATTAATAAGTGGCCTGATTACCAAAGGCTCTAGACACCTACCACTCCTATTGAACTTAATACAGCTGCTGGGTGCCCAGCACCTTTGAAAATAAGGTTGCATTATTAGGTGCCCAAACATGGATTTAAGAGCCTAATTTTAAGCACCTGTTTTTTACAGTCTTGGCTACTGTAAATTCAGGTTTTAGCAGGACAAGCAGTAGGAGAATTATAAGCAGAAAACATGAGCATGTCTAAGTACAATAGAAATCACACCACAAAGGTAAAAATAACTTCCTGGTACTCTTCCAGACCTGAATTTTGTATTGTAAGCCCATCTCTAAGTATAAGAAGTGAGGCAAAGTATAAAGCAAGATGTACATAAGTACACATGAGAAGCTATAGTTCTGATAATATGTAGATACAATTTTTTCCAAGTGCACTCAAATCATGTTGTACTGTCAAGATAGTATTTGACTATGCACAAACCTAGTCTACTGCAATGGCAATTTTATTCTCCATGGTACAACTCTAATCAGCCGTGGTATTTCAAAACAAGACAATTTGTCTTGCTGTAAATAGAAAAAGAATCACACAAATTTATCTATCTGCTTTACTATCCTGGAAACCTCATAGGTAATATGAAATGTTTGTTATGTGGCACTGCAGATGGAACATACAGAAAAAGAAATGGTGTTTAATTTGGCTTCTTGCTATGTTTACCTCCATCTGATGTGGGAATAAGTTGTCATTTATGCAGTTTAACAGCATTTTATACCACTTAAAATTTGTGAAATGCAGGTTTGATTAATTTCACCACATTTCACAGAGCTTCCTTGGGCTTAGAAGTCCTTAAAGGCAATGCTGTAACTATCTGAGAGAGAAGAAGCAAGAAATAACATTTACATCTTAAGGAAAGGGCATGCCACTTGCTGAATGTAACATATGGAGCATCAAAAATGTGTTTAAAAATATTTTGGCTTCTGAATTTATATTTATAACATTTATTTATGTATTTATTTGTTTGTTTGCTTTTATTATGGTAGCATTAACAGTGCCGTAGGTGCTGCCTGCACAAGTAAGAGAAGACAGACCAGCTTACAATCTGAGAAGACAGGCAACTGATGAAGGGTGGGGCAGCAGTATACAGCATACAATCGTTTTAAAAATATTTATATATGTTATTAGCTAACCACAGCTCAGCTCTGCATCTACCTACCTGTTATAGTTGGCTTTGTATCTGTCAAGGGAAAAGTAAATCTTAGGGGATTTCAAGGTTGGATAAAAGTGAGTCTTGAGAGACCTAAGAGCACTGTAAGTTTGAAAGCTTCTCTCTCTCACCAACAGAAGCTGGTCCAATAAAAGATATTACCTCACCCACCATGTCTCTCTTGGGAGACCATACAGACTTGTTCAGGGAAGGGCATTCCATGCACATGGAATGGCCTGGAAGAAAACATGGAGAAAATTAGGAGGAAAGTAAACATGTGGTCAGTTGAGGCAGGTATCTTGATCTTTGGCTGTCTTTCACCTTTATGGATGTAAGTTTTTCATCCATTCCCAGTTACACTCTGTGGATCTTCAGTCTACAAGCTTTCGTTTTCATTTCTTTGTTTGAACTCTGCCTCCTGCCATTCAGCTGATGTAGAGCCTGATGACAGAGTAACACGTGTGGAACTGCTGCACATTGGGCAGAACACAGAAAGCCAGTGCAGAGGGGAACTCCTTCTCATGTAAGCTGCAGGACTGTTTTCCACCCAGGTTTCACAGAGTGAAGAGCTGGTGGTGAACCAATAAATCCTCACTACACAGATCCATAGCGTTCAAAAACACCCCTGCAAGAGTATGTGGTTGCTGCCGGTCTGTCAGCTGCAGCAGTAGCCACAGAGTGATTTGGCAATTTCTCTGCTGTCTGAAAGGGGTGGTTCTGCCATCCATAAAGCACCCATGTAAAAAGGCCTTTTACTCATGTTGTGTGTGGGAGGAAGCATTTGCCGCCATATGTCAGCTAATTGTTAAAATTTGCTATGCTCTCTGTCAGTTCCTCCCCCACAATTTTGTATGCTATCAAATACAGAATTGGGTCTTTTGTGTGTACCAACAACTTTATATCAAACCTGCCCCACTTGGACCTTTATTAAATGTATTTTCTGTACAGGATATGTACACAGACCAGATAAATTGATAGCAATTTACATGGCATCTGTAATGTGGAGTTTCTGAAAAATTAATTATATCCTGTATAAGGATCATGTATGCTTTAAAAGTAGAGTAGTGCAATGAGGACAGATAAACATTTCAAGTGTAGCTTTAACCTTAAGATTCTCTTCACAGCAATCAGGGATCTGAAACTACCATGCTTACTCAGCCTAATCTCTCATTGATTGTAATTGGTCGTATTGTCTGCGTAGTGCTGTCTGGAGCCCAAATAAACTGCCAACAGGCACAGCTATATGCCAAACTATATCAATCAATGAAAATATAATTGAGGGTGTTAAGATGGTTTGCAATCCATAAAGCACGTATGCCTATTGGTGCCCTTGAGCATATAGAATAATTAGGGGTAGGAGGGGACCTGTTCATGGAACATTAAGACTTTGATTTAAACCAACAAAAATTAAAGAGGAAAAAACACTTTGGAATTAAGGCTTTGAAAGCAACCTTGCCTCTACTTCCTTGTGTGTATGCATTATCGTAGTGATCATGTAATGAAAGACCATAATAGAGGGCTAGTACAGAAGAATATTCAGTCCTCTTGACATCTCCGAACTTGCCCAATGTTAATATGATTTTGAGAAATATATTCATTTCTGTATAACAATGAGTACAATAGAAATTGTAAAATGGCTTTAGAGAATTTACAAGTGGTCTACAATAGAAATAATCTAGTTTAGTCTTTTCCCTTATCACCCAAGAAGGCTGTTTCTGACATCTCTCCAAGAAGTATTGTTTATTTGACTGGTAGATGGGAGTAATCGAATAACTCTGGAAAGCAGCTGTAATATAAACGGAAGGAATTGCTCTTAAAACCTTACCTTCGAGAATGTTGAAAGGTTTACAATGGCAGCATATCAAAATAAGTAGGACATTCTTATAATAAACTTTTTATTTCTAGAGCTGGCTGAATGTGAGAAAAACTGTCTTGATCGCAGATGAGTGAGTATATATTGTATGAGGAAAGTAAACGAGTCAATGGAGAGAAAAAGTAAACATGCAAAAGTGTTATCTGAGATTTACAAATAATCAGTAAGTCCTAAATGGGAAAAGTCGGTTATTTGTCGTGATGGGATCCTTTTGAGAACCTGTCATTACTCCATTTGTATTCTCTTCTGCGTGATGTTTTTGATATAAAGAAACAATTTGAAACATTTTGTTGGGGTTCAATCGGAATTTTCAATCAGAATACTGGGTTTCATGCTCTGAGCATAAAAGCATTTAAATGTGCTGTGAAACATTTTCCCCTTGCTTATACCATGGAGGACAAGTCAGTAGGTTTGCATGGATGTAAGCAAGCACAAAATTTAGCTGTATTAGTGTGCTGATTTTGTGCGTGATGTATGCTTTCCATTCTACTGTCACTGTCACACAGCCTCTAAATTGTATCATAATTCCATATTAACAAACCAAAGCAAATCTGCTATATTTATTAACATTGAAAGAAATGGGACAAATGCAATGTTTTTTTGTGATTGAATGTATTCTACCTGTAAAATGAAATGGCAACCAAATATGTATCTATTTTCCCTCTATTTTGCTTTGTATGCTTTTCCATAACAATTTTGCTGTATATTGTTTTTTCATAACAAGAACATTCCACATTTCTTGGCACTTCACCAATTTTAGGCAATAGTTTCTTTCCATGTAGAAGTTAGCCAATAGTCTAGCAGCTACTAATTGACGTGAGATTATTTCCTTTTGTGAGACCATTTCCACTAAGAATTCCAGGAAGAATTACCAAACAGTCATTTGATAATAAAAGACTAAGTACCGAGATTCGCTAGAGTTTGTATTTCCAACTGTATTTGACAAACAATTATCTTTGGGAATAAGAATTATTTTGACTTTTAAAACTAGTTAAAGCTGCGAGAAGCTCCCATTTTTAGAATATCTTCTGTCTTAGTTTAACTAATATTACAACTGCTTGCTAATTTCAAATTTTCTGTAGGTGACATTAATCACAGGATACCTTCAATGTTCTACTGCACATCCTGAACAAGTACAATTAACTATTCTAAGATTCCATATGGAATGATTTAAAATGGTCTATTCCTATGTGAATATTATTTTTTTTCCACAAAGGAACAGATGTTCACTTCTCTTATTTGAATTCATTTTTTCCAGCATATACTGTATGGTATTGAAGTAAAGTTCGCATATCATAACCAAATGTCTGCAGAGTAGAGTTCATTTGTTTTGTTTTTTGTTCCAGCTATTTACTAAGCTACGTTACTAATGTAAGTCCCCTGTGTTCTGTTTCATTCCTAATAGGATTCAAAATTATACAATTAATATGAACATTTTCAGATTTAGATGAATCATCATGTGGCTTCACTGAGTGCAGAAGGCGAGTAGTTAGGAAGATGCATCAAGTAATGTTCTGATTTAAAGCAAATGGTACAGCTTGTTCTTTACAAAACCTACATTGTATGTGTTTGAAAAGGCCAGTCAGGGCCTAAAGGATATTAAGAGTGCCCTTTTGAGAAGTTCAGTTACACTCTTATCCAAGATGACACACAATGGTTCAAAAAAGTCTAGAATGTTATTTAAGGAAGTTGACTTTGCTACTTCTCACTTTCTGTTTACAACCATGAAAATCTATTTTCTATCATTTCTTTTTGGTAGAATGCAAGAGACTCAGAAAGTTCAGTGCCTTTGAATAGAGACTGTTGTTTTGCCCTTGAGCAAATCATCATAAAAAATGATATTCTGTATTTTAGTAGCTCCTTTCATCAGAATCGTTTAACCATGTTACAAATATTAAAGAATCTTCACAACAGACATATGATATAGGTAAATATCAGTATCTCCATTTTACAGAGGGGTAAATTTAAGCAGAGAGAATGGGGCTGAGTTTCATTTAATTATTCCAACAGAGAATTAAAGTGAGCACCCTTAAGAAAAGAGAGTGATGTGGTGTAACAGAGTCTTTGGTGGTTCCTCCCTCAGAGGGTGGGAGGACCTGACCATGCCCACTTGTCTACACTGGATGGTCCTAGCACAGACCACACACTTCCTTACTATTTGTGGGGACAGGGACTCTGGCCCTTGTGGACATTCTTAAGTCTCTCCAGATGGGGGATCAAAATGAAAGTCACAAACCCCACTGCATTCAGAGAGACTCCCTCCCTGTGGCCCAGCAAAGTGGGGGGCAAGGCCAATGATCCAGCACCGACATAAGGTGTTTGGGGCAATTACTCTGGCTGGGCCTCTGAGTCGGGCTCAGCTTGTCTGTCTTACCATGGGAGTCTGCTGTACTCTCCTCAGGGTCAGGGTGAAGGTCGGCTGACTAGGAGTTCCCTCCGCAGCTTTAGGAGTAACACCTGTAATCTGCTGCTTTGGGCAGTCCTGCTTCTCTCCCCCCACCCTCTGACTGCAGCTTCCTCCCTTTTAAGGGCCTCCTCCCTATCATACAAGATTGACAGGGCCAGAGGGGCAGGGCTAGGCCTACCACCAAGGCATCTGTGGCACCTTTCTCATCTGTGTGGGGGTCTATACACCTCATCACATGTGGTTATGAATATTTTGGAATTGCATTTTGTAGGTTTTTTCATATTGTCAGTTGGTTACGATGTAAATGGAATAACTAGTGTCCAGAAGTACTCCCCATAGGAATATTAGGCAGAGGTAACGTCAACTCTTCTATTAGAATGGGACAAGCCAAAAGAGAAACTGTTTTTGTACTCGGTCTTTGATCTAGTTCAATTGTCAGTTCAGAACTTTTTTATCTTGTTATATTCAGGGGTGAAAGCAATTTAAAGGACTTACCGGTACGCGGGGCGGCGGGGCACCTGGGCAAGATGTGTGGGGGGGTGTGGCTCTGGGCCCCCCAGAAAGAGCGGGGCCTCATGTGGAAGGAGTGAGGCTGGTGCCAAACTCCCCCAGCCAGCCCTTCAATGCTGCCCAGCCCACGCCGCCCGGGGCTCCAGCAGTGATTTAAAGGACCTGGGGCTCTGGCCGCTGGTGCTGTAGCAGCAGTGGTGGCCGGGAGCCCCGGGCCCTTTAAATTGCCGCCAGAGCCCTGGGGTAGTGGTGGCTAGGAGCCCTGGGGCTCCGGCAGTGATTTAAAGGGCCCGGGGCTCCCAGAAGCAGCCTGGGTAGCTACCCCTTTTGCTCCCCCCCCCCCCCATCAGTGGCTCTGCCACTGTGGTCGGCTGTGTACTGGCGGCCATTTTGTTACTGGTACACCATACTGGACCGTACTGGCTTATTTTCACCTCTGGTTATATTGTAATAGAAGAGAGGGGAGGACACAGCCTGCGGAGAGCAGCAGTAAAGATGACCAGCCTTAAAAATTCAAAATTCATGCATAAGATAATACCATCAGCAGCTTAAGAGGATAACTATTGTGTAACCCTTCTGCCTATCTGAGTTCGCAGCAACAAGGGCCGGATTCAGTATCTAGGGGTTCAGTTTCAATAACGCAATGCAAAACCGTCTCGAGCCCCCACCCAGTGACCTGGGACAATTACATACCACCCTCTGGGCGCCTCTAAGAGGCAATATTACCCTCTCGCAAGCACGGAGTCTGAGTGTAGCAGAAAATGTTTAACAACATGAGGTAAACGACATCAGCAGTAAATTGGAAAAACACCACAAACAGGATTCATAACACAAACCCTGAGCAAAAGACCCACCCCTGCAAATTGGACCGTGTCCTTTCCCTTTGGTTCTTGACTCCAGCAACCCCAAAATCACCCAAAGTCCCCAAAATCCAACACCCCAAAAGTCTCTTGAATCCAGCAACCCAAAAATCACCCAAAGTCCCAAAAGTCCAACAACCCAAAAGTCTCTGCCCCTGGTCAGTGCAGCCCCAGAGTTCAAAAGTTTGTCTGCAGGGTTTTACCCCCCCAGCTTGGGTGGAAATGTGGGGGTAAAAGGGAGCATGCAGGGTGTTAAGGGGCACCTTACGTGGTCCGAGGCCAACTGCCTGCGTCTCCGTGGGGTTCCGCTGCAGCCTTCACCACGAGCCACTCCACTCCACCAGCTGTCCCGTGAGCCGCTCCTGCCACCCCACGAACTGCTCCGTTCTACCAGCTACTTCAGCCACCCCTGCAAACTGCTCAGCTCCGCTCCACTCGCCGTTACATGGGCCCGCTCCAACCATTTCACAAACTGCTCCGCTCCACCAGCCGTACCGCAAACTGCTCAGCTCTGCTTGCCGTTCCGTGGGCCACTCCACCAGCCATCCCACAAACTGCTCCGCTCTGCCAGCTGCTCCACCAGCCGTCCCGCAAACTGCTCCGCCAGCCGCTTAGCAATATAGCTTCAGGCTCCCCCACTAGTTAACACAGCACTCAGTGATCTCAGCTCTTAGTAACTTTAGCTCTTTAGTGATTTCAGCTTGTAGTAGGGGAGCCCCAGTACTGGTGCACCATTGGCCCAAAGTGAATTCCCCATAGCAGCCTGTAACTAGATTCTCAATAGAATCAAAATTAGCTCTGCTATTCAAGAGTGGAGAGAGGAGGTGGTGGTGCTGGTGCAATTGGTGTTTCAGGTCCTCAAAGGGGACCCAGACCATCAGCTACAAGCATCTGTCCCCATCCTCTTTCTCAATTCACTGTGTTTTGGAACCCATGTCCCTTGTCTAGCGAGTGCTACTTAGGTGATGGTGAGACCCTCTGTCATAAAACAGTTTCATTGTCCTTGATTCACATAATCAGGGTAACAACACTTTGTTCCTCTTGCCCCAATAACAGAGAAACTGGGGATCCCACAGCAGCCAAAGTGACCATTTTGGGCTGCCGTGGGCTCATGCTAGGCGGGGTGGGTGTGCCTATGCAAACAAGATCAGCCTCTGGAGTTCTTTTCCACACTCGCCATAATTTAACACCAGATGTCAGGGTAGAGCTCATCCTGACTCTGCTTACAATTGGTTAACAGATGGCTAACCTTCAACCTTCCATTCCTACAGCAAAACCATCAGAAAGGTGGAGAAAACCAGATTCCATCAATAGCAAACCTTTACGAGGATTCTAGCCCTTTCACAGTCAGCCTTAAGAAAAGGTCATGGCATGGAGATGGCATTGATAAATCATCTCTTTATGGCCATGGACAGAAGACAAATTGCAATTCTTATACTGCTGGCTCTATCATTCGCCTCTTAATTCAGTTAGTTGTAAGGTGTTGCTGACTTGTATACGGGACCTAGCAAGAGAGGATGAGGGTGCAGCATTAAACTGCCATCAACCATTATTTTCAGAAAGATCTCAGTGAATCATGCTGGGCAACTGGTGCTTTCCCCAAGTCCCTGATATGGGAAGTTCCCCAGGGCACAGTCTTGTCGTCTCTGCTTTTCAATACATACTATGTATGAAGACTTTAGAAAGATTGTAAGACAATATAGCCTCCAGTGCCATAAAAATGTAGTCACCAAGATGTCACGCTGACTGTGAGACTGTAGCCTATGGATGGAAAACAGCTGGTTCATGCTTGATCCTGGTAAAAAGCATGTTATGTTTGTATGAAGAGGGAAACACTTTAAGGAGCTAGCTAATACGTTATTCTCACCCTTACCAAGCAATTTGGCTCACCAGTCAGAGTCCTGCATACCCTTTCTCCAAATAAAGAAGGTTAAAGAATAACCCAGGATCATTTTAATTGATGTAAGACGATGGGACAAAAGAAATCTCCAGGTGAAAGTTGTGGACGTATGGAATGAAGAAGAGTAGTGTCCTTTATGGACAAACCTGTTGTACTTCTTCATTTCATATTTAGTGTCTCCAGTGGATACTGCAGTAATGGATGTCTTAGAAATGCCTAATAGATTTTAAAGGGTCAAGTTCCAGTTGGGAGATGGCTGTAATCCCGTCAAATGCCTCGAATGAAAGTTATATCCTAAATTCAGGTTACCGTGACCTTACCTTGACCCTCAGTTCAAATTCAGGCAATGGTTGGCATTAATAATAAATGTAACAATGATCCTAAAATTAGCTGAATTTAAACAATAATTAAAACAAATATATTTAGTTTCATAAAACAGTACCCCGAAAACTGTTGGCAAAGTGTGAAAATACAAAAGCTATTGATTCGGTTTGGCCAGATATAGTATTTTAATGTACAGTCACTTCAAATTCTGAAACAGATAGAAACTGCCTCATTACTGAGCTTTTCCCTTTTTTTTTATTTGCTTTCTGTGAATAAAAGTGTTCACCAGTAAAATGCTTAAGTAATTCTTCATTTAAAATAGGTTTTCTGGATATCAACTAATATTTTCTTTTAACCAGAAAACACTTTAATTACCAAAGTCAAAAGATTTTATGTATGGTGTTGAGCATAGCAGATTATTAAAACATGTCATTTTGGTTTTGATTTCACTTGAGTTATTAACGTTTTTTAAAACAAGTGAAGTGTAAATTACAGATTTGCATTAGAAGAGACTGGTTAATTGAATAATGCAGTATTTTGCAATGGTTCCAAAATTCTGACCAGATAAGGCCTAATAATGCAACATAGAAAAGAAATCATGAAGATACAATTCAATAATTATAGAAAGTGATCAATGTGCATTACTTGCTTTGCAAAATTTGTGCCATAATGCTGAAAAAATTGGTTTTCATTCTCAGTATTTGAAGAAAATGCAAGTTCAAATATCTGCAACAATGTTTGAAAATCCAGAATTTCTTTACCCAGTGTTAAATAATGCAAAGAGTATTTTCCCCTTCTTTTTGTTATCTGAGAGGTGGAGATTAGAACATAATGTAGGATAGTGTTCATTGCTGTTCCTTTTTTTGAAAAAACTGATTGCATAGTTTTTGGATGAAGCTGCAGAATTACATTCCAAAGTTTCCACTCTCACCCAAAGGAATCATCTACCCAGAGTAAGACACCATGAAAGGAATCCATTGGTATTGTGGAAACATTGCAAGACTATTCACGTGATTCTCTGTATCCTGGAATAGTGGATTAAGGGAAAAAATGAATTTCTCAGTAATTTCAAGGTGGAATTATTCTTAAAAATAGAATTTAAATTATCTGTGCTTTTTGCAACTTGGATTAGAGTTTAAGGGCTTTATCCTTCAGGCTCTTACTACCAACCATATTCCTATCCTGAATGGTGCCATTGAATAAGTATTATGCCCAGTAGTAAGTTTGCTTTCACTTGAACAGCTGAGTGCTCAGCACATTTGCAAATTTGGCCACATCACTTAGGAGCCTGAGCTGAGCTGTTCTGAAAATCTCTCAATCTCTAAATAACAGATATTGGGTGCTGGGCACCTTGGAAAATCTGACCCTTAACAAAAACAAATACTTTCCCCTATTTATGTAGGAACTACTGTATTTTTGTGCTCCTTTGATACAGAGCCAGCAACTGGAATACTAGTTAACATACAAAATATCAGAGCTGAGCTGACATCAGTTAAAGTGCTTATATGTGAAGAAGGAGGTAAAGGAAGATGCCACGTTAATTTCAGTCTCTCTTAAAAGGATATGAAGGAAATGTGCGATAGCTAATGCAAATAAATAAAAATTCATCCTTTAGAAAGGTTACATCAAACCATTAACAGTACTATTAAAACATGAAAAACTGTATTTAATACTACCTTTCCTTTAATACAGCAAATCCCCTGAATGCAGCATTGTCATAATCCGATAAACACATTATGATATGTTACAAAATTTACTTTTTAAATTAAAGAATTACAAGAAGTTTTTACAGATCTTGGATGATGAATAATTCTATGGACCTATTTATCCCAGTTCTGCCATCTCTCTGCATGTACATTAAATAGAAAGCAAGCATAAGATTCTGTTCTGATCCTAGTACAAGTTTCCAAGTAAGGGGCTATCAGAATTCTTGAAATTTCTTATGCTATGTAGAAGCAGCTCAAAAATATTCCCTATGCTGTTCTAATTGTGATTTCTTGTATTGGGCAGTCTTTTAGCTGGCTTTCTGCTAGCAATTGCAGCAATTGAATCTGCTTATGTTAACTCCAATACCAGCTTTATTATTTGGAGTTGTATGAAAAATAATGAGCCTGTTATTTGCTACTGAATCACAATTAAAACTGAAAAGTGAAAATAATAACCATACAGAGTGCAGTTGAAGGCACTGAACTTTCCACCAACATGGAATTAGAGAAATTATGCTTTCATAATCAAAGAAAAAAGAATCAAGGAATAAAGCATTCATGGGCTTTTGACTAAACAGCAACCTATAAGATGCTGAGTTAAAAACTGACTGATGCTGCTTGTGTCCATTACCAGAGATGGAAAAGATGTATCAAATAGAGCCCCTAACCCCCTGCCATGACAAGATGTTTTGGGAAAGAAGCCAGAACTGGGGTTGAATGTTTTGGACCCACCTGCAGCTTTCCTGCCACATGTAAACTGCCTGACAGAATTTAGGCCTCTGTGTTTTAAATCAAACCTGTTTGTTGAGATATGGGAATTTAAATAATTTATTTGAAATTATGGCAGTAATTTGCTCTGGACTTTGACTTTATAACGTATACCAAATTCCTGCCCAGAGCAAATTTTACAGCTCAATTTTCTTTTCTCAGGCTGTTGAAGAGGGTGTGGGTGGGGGCTGAGGTTTAGAGGTGGTTATATTTATGGGCAGTCCTTTTGTACTGCATGTTTTTAATTCGTGGAACAGGTGCCCAGAAAATAAGCGGTGGATCTATAGTTATTTTTATAAATGTGAATAAATAAAAATATTCTAAAATCCAGAAGCCCTGATGGATAGGGATCCACTTTAACAGTAAAGAGGGAAAACTTTTTCCATCACCTTTCTTTCTCGAGCAGTATTTATTATTTCCCCAAAGTTTGAAGTTTACAGATGTCTATCGCCTGAAACCATCATTTTTATGTATAACTACTTAATGTTAATTAGTGTTCATGAAAGATGCCAAATTGACATCTCTGATCCATGTTTATCCTCAGAATAGGTATGGCCCAGGCAGCAATGAGCTGGAAGGCATGTCTCTTGTGGTTAGAAGATTGTTCAGACTTTGCTATCCTGTGGTCCTTTGGCCTCTCTGCAAGAAGAATGCCAAATTGTGTGCCATTTTTTGTAACATGGTTGTTATATTCCCAAACTGGGGATTGTTTTAAAACTGGGGTTTTATTAATGTTAATATTTTTAAAAATGCAGCTTGTACAAGCCCATCACCATCTCAGTCTCACATGATACAACAACCCTCCTGTGATCATGTCTTGCTTCTCCACTCGGTTCCCTTTGATCTCTTCAGCTCCAAACCCTTAAAGAGACAGGACTCAACCTTAAAGGAACAGGGTGAAGGTACATGTAACCCTGACATTAAATATAACCCTGACATTCTCTTATGAGTGCTACAGTCCCCTTCCTAAATGTAATGTCGTCGCAACATTTCTATTAACAAACTATAAAACATTCAGTCCATCCATTTGGCTTATTAGCAGTTATCCACATGCTCATAAACAATCTTTCTTCTTCGATTTATGGTTCCATGTGTATTCCACTTGAGGTGTGTATGCATTCCATGCACCTGAAAATTTTTGCTACCAGTGTCCACTGATTTGTGCCTTCTCGTCCTCATGATCTGAACCGAGGGTATAGAGGGCAGTGAGGACCAATTGTCTCTCCAGTTCCTTTCTACCGCATGTGTTCTGTGACATAGTTTCTGTAGTGTCCATAGCTTTAGCTAGTGTTCTTGTTCAAAAAGTTAGATGATAATCATTTTGCCAGTTAGGTGGTTAGTGTAAGTGTTACTAGTTCAGGAGTCTGGGGGCACCCCTACCCCACCCTGACACTGGGTCCTTAATATGCCCAAGACCCCAGGAGTCAATTTATGAATGGCCTGTACAGGGGGCTTCCTGGTCAGCAACTTTTATGATATATGCCTCCACTGCCTCAAGGAAGCTTATATCCCCTGTAAGTGGATATATCCCTCCTCATCAGTCCTGTCAATTAAGACTTAGAAGATTCCTGATGGATTGTTGCATGAGACCTCAGCCTAACACCCTATACTTGGGACGAGGCACTGAAAAGTGCCCCTTCAGTCATCTCCAGCTCTGGGCTGTTCAGGGCAGAGGTAAAGACTTCCAAACAGAGACATGAGGAGGGTAAGAGCAAACACTGTCATGGGAAATGTGAGAAATTTCCCTCTAGGTCCTCATCCAAAATAGTGGACCTCCTTTCTGAAATCTTCTAAGTCAGGTGAGGATCCATACCTTAGTACAGGTGTATCAGAAGCCCTCAAATAGCACAATACCAGTTCATCAATACCACGGACCAAAAATGCCCCGAAACAGTTGACAACTGAAAGAGTGAGCCCATCCTCAGTATTACTGAGGAAAAGAAGAGAGTGAAGCCTCTCTTCACCACTCAACACCACTGTCCCGCCAAAATTGGCCTTGCCAGCATCACCAAGGAACAGGAGCCTGGTCCAGTCTCCAGCAACATGGGCTAGATACACTATCGCAGAGGACCTTACTATCTATGCAGAGCCAGAATTGCTGATACTGTCAGTTCAGGTCTTAACAGGGAGTTCCCTACACTGTCCGTTTACCATTCTCCAGTACCATCTGAGCTGAGATATAATGAGACGACTAGTGTCACCAGCACTTACCATCCAACTAGACACCTCATTCTCCTGTGATGAATCCAGAATCAGTGGGAGAGCTTCACCAGCCTTATCAAGGGGAAGTCTGCCCCAACAGAGGCTTCAAGATCTCATGGGCACCTTCCCACTCTCACAGGAAGGACTACCCAACTCAGGACCAATCATGCCCTCCACCATGTTCCCCTATGATTCCTCGCACTTGTCCCTGGGATCTATGTATGAAACATCACGAATATGCAAGGTCTTGAGGGGAATCAAGACAGGCTTCCCCATACAGGGAACAACCTCAACCCGCTCAGGAATACTCTGAGAAAAAGGAGAACTCTGAACTGGCAGAACCACTTGCCCCTGCAGGAATATCATCTTCACCAGGTGAGGCAGTCACAATGGCCTTACCGTCACCTGATTACTACAGGCAATACCTGGATCTCCTGAGGAGAATTGCAGATGGAAGTACAGGAAACCCCTTATAAGCTACTGGATATCCTCCAGAGCACTTGTCCTAGTAAGGTGGTACAGCCTATTAATGAGGCTATTTTAGAACCAGACAAGTTCTCCACTGACTTGTGCTCCCACTGCAAAGAATAGAGAAGAAATATTTTGTATCACTGAAGGGAATGGAATACTTTATTTTTATACCCCACTCCAAACTATTTAGTGGTGCAGGCTGGGACTGAAAGGAACAAGCAACCACTAACACAGATCTGCACCCACAGACAAGGAGGGTGAACATTTAGGTCCGCTTGGCAGAAAGAACTTTATTGGCATTCAATATTGTCAATGGTAATCTGCCAGTTGGAAAAGAATGTCCCTGCTTACAGCTTTCTGAACAGTCCTCGTTCTTAAAGATGCGATCATCAGGCACCTTCCTGACCAGCCCACATTGATACTGTTGATGAATCCGCAGTGATCCATGAAGGTTTGCATGACCATAGAAAAGTATTCCTTTCTGTTGATGTACTCTGGAGCAAGGTGGTTTGGTGCCAAAATAAGGACATCTATTTCCCCACCACTGTTCAGGAACCCCCATTGCTGCATATCTATCCTCTATGCCCTTTACATTGTTGAGAGTCACAAGCTTGCATAGCAAGACATGATTAATGGCCCTACATATTTGCATGACAATGGCCCCCACTGTGGATTTTCTGACTCCAAAATCATTTCCCACTGACCAGTAGCAGTCCAGCATTGCAGGCTTCCAGAGTTCAATCAGCATTCTTCTTCTCCCCTGTCAATGTGCTGGAGGGCTGAAGCGAGCCCATATGCAGGAATGTAATGTGGCCTTTTGCATCTGAAACTTCTGCAGCCACTGCTCATCATCCCAAACCTGCTTTATGACACAATCTCACCAGTCAGTTTTCATTTCTTGGACCCAGAAGCAGCACTCCTCCATCTTCAGATGCTCTGTGAATGCCACCAACAACCTTGAATTGTTTCTTTTATGTTCTTCAGTGATCTGTCCTCAAAGAGTTTGTCACGTCCCCCATTTTTCCAGTTATTCCTGGGCCTCAGATAATACAGGAGAATGATGCATCCTGTGTTTGCAATGTTCATGAGAATAGTACATAGCTGTGCAGATTCCATGCTTCTATCAGAGATGGCGGACACCAAACAGTGTTATCTGGGTTAGTGGGATCTTAAAATATAATGAAAAGGCATGAAATTATGTGATGTGGCATTATGGAATGGAGAAAGTTGCATGCTGGGAATTTGACCCCAGAGATCCCTGGACACATGATTTCTATCCCATAACATATGAAAACTTCTCAGAAGGCTGGACAGTGGTGCCTGGCACACTGGGATACCTACCCATGGCGTACCATATTCTGCATTGACAAAAGCGCTCCTGGTGAGTATGCAGCTGTATGCCAACATAACTTGCATTAACCAAAGTTTGTAGTGTAACCATAGCCTTAACCTATGTTGGTTTAGAGGATAGCATTATGTCCAAGGGCCAGAAGTCACAGGGTAGTAAAAGAATGCAATGAAGAACTCCCAACATCTCCTTTTCCATCTTCTCCCTTTACTCCATAGACTAGATTATCTCCTTTCCTTTCAACTACTTCATGAATTTTAGCTTCCAAATAGAATCTAGTCTGGTCCCTTTCCCTGAAAGATTCCTGACAAGCACCCTGTCACTTGGCAGGAGGGCAGTACCATTCACTTTCTGATCATAATTATTAAGAGTAGCAGATTTTTTAGAACATTTTGATGCCAGTTCATACACTTCTTTCATGCGCTGTTTTGCGCAACATAATCTTCATGGTCTCCAGCTGCGGATTCAGAGTTTATTGGTAAATCAAATGTGATGTCATGGACAAACATGGTAATTGACCATGTAATAAATTGAAGGATGAGAATCCTGTAGCCTCATTTCATGTACAGTTATAGGCGTCAATGACTTTATTAAGGTAGTCCTTTCAGTTTGACATTTGTTCTTCTGACAAGGCTCTCAACATATCCAACAGAGTTTGGTTCAGCCTTTCTACTTGCCCTTTGCCCTGTGGGTGGTATGGGATTGTGTGAGTTGTTTCAATGTTATAGGAATTCAGTAACCTTCTGAATCGATTATTTTCAAACTCTGCTCACTGGCAACGATGGATCTACACAGAGCACAGATCAGAAAGTAAAACAGAACCTCCTCCAAGGGGAAAAGGATTCTCAAAAAATGACTCAGTTAATGAATGAGATAAGGGAACTAAAGGCCAGTAGTGATGAAATCAAACATGTGAAAACTGAAATAAACATTAAGCCAGACTATCCAGGCACATAACAAAAGCACTGTAAATGGTCTGAGCATACATGCAGACAGGCAACCCAGAAAAGAGGATGTGTTAGCTGCAGGCAATCTGGCAGACAGAGTACTTGTGACCACGGCTTCAGATGTGGGAATAAAGAACACTACCAGTCAGAGGCCTGGAAAAATCTACCCCTCTGAGCAACACAATTAAACGGACCTAATCCCCAGTGTAGACAGCGCTAGGTTGATGAGAAAATTCTCCTGTCGACCTAGCTACTGCCTCTCAGGGAGGTGGATTACCTACACTAACAGGAAACCTCTCCCATCAGCATAGGTAGCGCCTTCATTGAAGCACTACAGCAGTACAGATGCAGTGTAGCTGTGCTGCCACGGTGTTTTAAGTGTAGATAAGTCCCCAATGTCGTGCAGGAAAATCACAAGAGAGCAGAGACAAAGCTGAGAGATCTGCATCTCATTTACCAGGAGCCGCTTATGTTTGCCATCTTGTGAACTTCACCAAAAACCAAACAAATGCAGCTTGTACGAGGCCCACACCAGCTCAGTCTCACTGGGAACTGGACTGAGACCCACAAATATTTCACATAGGCCACCGAACAGTCATCACATGGTAATGCCTTTCGCTCACTACTGGCTTCATTGCATAAAGACTCTTTTCAGTTATGTGGAATAGCTGATAGTTGTAATGCAGAGGTTTTTAGATGGGTACTATTCACCTCAGCTGGATAGAATATATTTCAGACTTGTTCAGATTACTCTGATTTCACTGAGTTCACGAAGCAACTCTTATAGTTTATGAGGCAGAGACTTGTGACTCTGGAGCAAAAGTTAGATGAAGTACAGGGAATAAAAGTATGTGGCTAGGTCGTGACTGGACAGTACCAAAACCCTGGATCCCAGTAACTCTGAGCTTTGAGGAAGTTCAGACATGGATTTGACTTGAGTGTGCTTTTATTCATAACGGTAGCTTCTTGGGTCATTATGTGACTATGGATCACTACCAAGTTAGCACAAACATTGGTATTTCCACTTCTAAGGCCAGAATGCAGTAGAGTCTCTCTTGTTCTTGATGTATAAATACTAATTAAATGTATTTCTAAGGGTTGCAGAAAGAGCATATCTTCAAACAAGTATTGACTGTCTAGTGATATCACCAGTGATATCACCAGCCGTCTGCTAGTGACAAACACCAAACATTCATGTACAGTATATGTAGGAAAATTAAAGGGAAATATCCATTTATTTTGTTAATTGACTCATTAAAAAAAATCCAGCTTCTGATAAGCACCCATTATTCTAATTCTTATTATTAATTTATGTTGTAGTAGTACCTAAGGACTCCAACTACGGTTTAGGGCCCCGTTTTTTTTCAGGCACAGTACAAACAAGGCAAAGACAGTCCCTGTCCCAGAGAGCTCACAATCCAGAATTTCATCTAAGCATCAGGTGAATAAACACAACGGGGATGATGGGCATGATTTCACAGTACCACTAAAAACATGTACATTTACAGAAAGTAGTAGTTAAAGTAGTCATAGGTGTCCAGCAGTCTAGTCAGTGACAGATGTTAGTGATTAGACGCATCACATCAAAGCGATGTTTTTAGAGAAGGATTTAAAAGAGGATAAGGTGTGGTGGATTTGCAAATTTCCTCGGGAGTTCTTCCCAAGTATATGAGGCAGCATGGGCGAAAGCATGAATGTGCTTGTGGAAAAAGGTGAATGAGGCAATATCTTTTATTGCACCAACTCGTGTGGTCCAATAAAAGATATTACCTCGACCACTTTATCTCTAATATCCTGGGACTAACATGGCTGCAACAATGCTGCATACAACTTATGGAAAAAAAGTAGACAAGTTGGCAACCCAGGCTGTTAATATTAGCAGGAAGAAGTGGGGGCCAACATTATGAAAAGAAATTAGATTTGGATGTCCTAATATGTTTTTTTAATTCCTTAGGCGTGGGTTTCTTTGTGGGTTTTTTGTTTTTTTGTTGGGGGTTTTTTGGTCATACTTTCTGCTCCTCTTATTGTCAGCAAGGGAGAAACTGACTATATAGGGAAAACAGTGGAAGTGACTGTGCACAAAGCGCTTTCAAATGATAGAGAATTTTGTTTCATTAACTTCTTTGTTAGCCTTGTTAGCGTTTAATTGTAACTACAGTAGGTACAATGTTTTCAGACAGGAATGTGATTTTCAAGTTGACAGTGTAATGTTGAAATTGTTTAAGCAGATCCTTAACAGTATTAAACTTGGCTGCTCATCTAAATGAGAAGGGAATGAAGAAACCCAATTTTTTAATTGTTAGTGTGAGTCATGCGTAATCCCTCAAAATTTATTCTGAGCATGCAATTGCCACACCAGTCTCTCCACTCTCCTGCTGAACTAGGAAACCTCGCAGCTAGAACATTCTCAGGGAAGCATAGCAGCTCAGACAGGGCAAGTGATTCCTTAGGGTGAAATCTCCAACTTATCTGAATAGCACATGCCTAGAATTGAAATGTATGTGAGTTATGGTAGATAACCTTATAGGATTTTAGTTTATAATATGCTATATTTGTGCATGAAGTATCTCTACAAGGAAATGTGCTGTACGTAGCAATGTAAAATATTGTAAATTGTTACAGAACTTTCTTTGACATTCATATTTAAGGAAAATGTATACGTGCGATGACATTCACCGTGGTATGAAGGGACAGCACAAGGCCTACGCACCACGTAAGTCCTTCTATTTTGAAGGCTTAAATGAGATTGAGTTAGTGCATTGGACTCACACTAAATGATGCCGTGAAATGCTGTTTAAACCTGCTGGCAAATATCAAATTACACATTCAGTTTGAAGAAAAGTCCTGACTGGATACCACATTTGATTATTCACAATGTAATCCGTTCTCATGATTGCTCTCTGGCCAGAGTAGACTCCCAAACCTGTAGGAGACAGAAAACTGATTCAGAGCATGATACTTTTAGTAAAAGCTCTGGGGTCTGCTTCACTTTATAAAAGCTCAAACAACTGTTTGCTGTTGCAGCACAACAGAACCTGTGGGTTATGTCACACAGCTGTGCTGTAATGTTATTCTTGGGACTTCTGAGAATCATGGTGCAGTATTGTGCAGTTTCTTTTCAAAAACTGCAAAGCAATTTCCTGGAGGACTTTTGGGAGCCAGAATTATTGACAATGACATATACAACGTGGAGAAACAAGCAACCATTTAGAATGATGGGCAGGCAACAAAATACCAGCCTTGCGTTAGTGCCTTAGGATGCATGTGTATGCATGCAAGGACTCTGCTACTTTTCATATTAATGTAGTGCGCTAAATGATGAGGTGCAGATCTCAAGCGGGCTCTTAATTGTTTTGATGAGGTGCAGATCTCAAGCGGGCTCTTAATTGTTTTGATTTTTAGAGAAAAAAAGAAATCTGGCTACCTTTGGATTAGATTTTGTAACTGGATCTGCCTAGGTGCACCCATGTGGAGCCTCCTGGAAGTCATTCGATATTTGCAATAGTGAAATTGGGTATCTGCATGCAGGTGCGTGATCTAGCCCTTTGTTTCTAAACCATTGCTGGGAAACAACAAAATCTTATCAAGATTGCTTTAAAGACTTCAGGTCTGGTGCAGGTAACCACTGCAGATAAAAGGACATCCAAATCAGTGCAAAGTGTGCTTTCATATTGTTTTCATGTGCAGTCTTAACCAAAATGATTACAAAAATACAACTGAGCCATGCAAAGAATTCTTAGTGTAAAATCAAGAAGCATTAATTGATTTAAATAACAGATTCTAATCATCACTGAAAATCAACAAGCAGGAAAGTTTGATTTAAACCATTGATTTTAATCTTGTTTTCCATTTGTACATTTTTGTTTTTTCCCCTAAAGAAAGGTTCATTCTCATTGTTTGGTATAACTATTCAGACATGACGAGTTGCAGCTAAATACAGCCTTTACACTAAATTTGGGGTACTTTTTTTGCTAGCCAGGAGGATATGCTTTCTAAACACATTTATTTAAGTAATTATATATCTTAACATACAGATTCTTAATTTTGTTCAGATTTTAATTTTTTGTTATGTTAGAAAATGATGAATGAAGCATTTCTCATTTATTAGTTGATTTTTTTACTAATAATTTGTGTGAAGCTGCATTTGGATGGAAATCGGGATTGAATTACAGTGCACAAAAACATTTTAATTTTTTTAATTGAAACTATTTTAGATATCCCGGAAATATAAGAAAAAAGTATGTTTATCAAAACATGTTTCATATTTGCACAAACAATCCAGGAACTTTTTGGAAAGTGTAGGGGACAATTTCCTGGTGCAAGTGCTGGAGGAACCAACTAGGGGCAGAGCTCTTCTAGACCTGCTGCTCACAAACCAGGAAGAGTTAGTAGGGGAAGGAAAAGTGGATGGGAACCTGGGAGGCAGTGACCATGAGATGGTCGAGTTCAGGATCCTGACACAAGGAAGAAAGGAGAGCAGCAGAATACGGACCCTGGACTTCAGAAAAGAAGACTTTGACTCCCTCAGGGAACTGATGGGCAGGATCCCCTGGGAGAATAACATGAGCAGGAAAGGAGTCCAAGAGAGTTGGCTGTATTTTAAAGAATCCTTATTGAGGTTGCACGAAAAAAACCATCCCGATGTGTAGAAAGAACAGTAAATATGGCAGGTGACCAGCTTGGCTTAACAGTGAAATCCTTGCTGACCTTAAACGCAAAAAAGAAGCGTACAAGAGGTGGAAGATTGGACAAATGACCAGGGAGGAGTATAAAAATATTGCTCAGGCATGCAGGAGTGAAATCAGGAAGGCCAAATCACACTTGGAGTTGCAGCTAGCAAGAGATGTTAAGAGTAACAAGAAGGGTTTCTTCAGGTATGTTAGCAACAAGAAGAAAGTCAAGGAAAATGAGGGCCCCTTACTGAATGAGGGAGGCAACCTAGTAACAGGGGATGTGGAAAAAGCTAATGTACTCAATGATTTTTTTGCCTCTGTCTTCACGAACAAGGTCAGCTCCCAGACTGCTGCACTCGGCAGCACAGTATGGGGAGAAGGTGACCAGCCCTCTGTGGAGAAAGAAGTGGTTCGGGACTATTTAGAAAAACTGGATGAGCACAAGTCCATGGGGCCGGATACGCTGCATCCGAGAGTGCTAAAGGAGTTGGCGGACGTGATTGCAGAGCCATTGGCCATTATCTTTGAAAACTCATGGCGATCGGGGGAGGTCCCGGATGACTGGAAAAAGGCTAATGTAGTGCCCATCTTTAAAAAAGGGAAGAAGGAGGATCCGGAGAACTACAGGCCAGTCAGCCTCACCTCAGTCCCTGGAAAAATCATGGAGCAGGTCCTCAAGGAATCAATTCTGAAGCACTTAGAGGAGAGGAAAGTGATCAGGAACTGTCAGCATGGATTCACCAAGGGCAAGTCATGCCTGACTAACCTAATTGCCTTCTATGAGGAGATAACTGACTCTGTGGATGAGGGGAAAGCAGTAGATGTGTTATTCCTTGACTTTAGCAAAGCTTTTGATACGGTCTCCCACAGTATTCTTGCCACCAAGTTAAAGAAATATGGGCTGAATGAATGGACTATAAGGTGGATAGAAAGCTGGCTAGATCGTCGGGCTCAACGGGTAGTGATCAATGGCTCCGTGTCTAGTTGGCAGCCAGTTTCAAGTGGAGTGCCCCAGGGGTCAGTCCTGGGGCCGGTTTTGTTCAATATCTTCATTAATGATCTGGAGGTTGGCGTGGACAGCACTCTCAGCAAGTTTGCAGATGACACTAAGCTGGGAGGAGTGGTAGATACACTGGAGAGTAGGGATAGGATACCGAGGGACCTAGACACATTAGAGGATTGGGCCAAAAGAAACCTGATGAGGTTCAACAAGGACAAGTGCAGAGTCCTGCACTTAGGACGGAAGAATCCCATGCACTGTTACAGACTAGGGACTGAACGGCTAGGAAGCAGTTCTGCAGAAAAGGATCTAGGGGTTACAGTGGACGAGAAGCTGAATATGAGTCAACAGTGTGCCCTTGTTGCCAAGAAGGCTAACGGCATTTTGGGCTGTATAAGTAGGGGCATTGCCAGCAGATCGAGGGACGTGATCATTCCCCTCTATTCGACATTGGTGAGGCCTCATCTGGAGTACTGTGTCCAGTTTTGGGCCCTAAACTACAAGATGGATGTGGAAAAATTGGAAAGAGTCCAGCGGAGGGCAACAAAAATGATTGGGGTCTGGAGCACATGACTTATGAGGAGAGGCTGAGGGAACTGGGATTGTTTAGTCTGCAGAAGAAAAGAATGAGGGAGGATTTGATAGCTGCTTTCAACTACCTGAAAGGGGGTTCCAAAGAGGATGGATCTAGACTGTTCTCAGTGGTACCTGATGACAGAACAAGGAGTAATGGTCTCAAGTTGCAGTGGAGGAGGTTTAAGTTGGATATTAGGAAAAACTTTTTCACTGGGAGGGTGGTGAAGCCGTGGAATGGGTTACCTAAGGAGGTGGTGGAATCTCCTTCCTTAGAGGTTTTTAAGGTCAGGCTTGACAAAGCCCTGACTGGGATGATTTAGTTGGGAATTGGTCCTGCTTTGAGCAGGGGGTTGGACTAGATGACCTCCTGAGGTCCCTTCCAACCCTGATATTCTATGATTTAAACTAATTGTTTTATTAAACAAAGGAAGTGTTAGCTATTGTAGCTGGTGAATTGATGGTATCTGTTTCTGTCACCATGTGCCAGATTTTCAAAGGTAGGTGCCTAGTGGGATTTTCAGAAGTGCCTAACTCCCATTCAAATGGGGTAGACACCTAACCTCCTTATGCACTTCTGAAAATTCCACTAGGCACCTAGCTGTATCTTTAGGTGTCTGAACACGTATGTGAATCTGGTCCCTTGTCTTTTAAGTTTTTAGAATTGGTAGGTCTCATCCTCTCCTTTGGCGCAAATAGATTTTAACTCTTACCAGTACAGTACCGATGCACCGACCCCAGCCCCCCTCACAAAAAAATATTCCATGACTAGAGCCCTGCACAGATACAAATTTATACCCATGGATGAGGATATCTGTGGATAGAAATCAGTATCTGCTGAACTGCAGGGCTCTCCCGGGAACCACCATGTCGAAAGGAACAGAATGTGGGGCCACTGCTCCCAGGAGCCAGTGCCTCGCACGGGCAGCTCCTCCGGCATGGCTGTACTGCCCCCAATCCCACCCCACCCCCAGCTCTTCCATGCAGCTCTGTCTCCTATCTGGAGTCTGTATAGCCCCGGCAGAGGACAGGGCTGTGGGCGGTTGTACCATTCTCCGGTGGGGCTGTACAGACCCAGACCGGAGACGCAGCTGTGTAGAAGGGTTGGGGGTGGGGCAGGGGGCAGTACAGCTGCGCTGGAGGAGCTGCTGACGCGTGGAGTTGGATCCTGGGAGTGACAGCCCAACATTCCCAGGAGAACCCTGCGGTTCTGAAAACGTGTCTTTCCGGTACAGAGTACTGGCAGTGGACATAAGCTTTGCATACACTCTGGCTAGCACCATCCAATAGAATCTGGCCCATGCTGTCATGTGAAAGTAGGCAGCAAAGGTGCAGGTAATGGTCGATTTTCGAGGATGGCCATAATGTAATAAGATGTTTAGTGCAAAGACAGTGTTCTCATCTACATTACATGGAAATCTGCAAAATCTTGTGCCTTGAATAATGCAGAGCAATATTATTATTCTCCAGTCGCAGCACTGACCCCCTTCACTTTCTTCACCTCCAGTTAATTAACATCTTTTAGAATGACCGTTCTTGCTTAACTAATTTAAATATTTAGTTTTTAGTTTTTAATGTTCCCAGTGTCTTTTAAAAAAGGCATAGCAACCCGATTGAGGATATTTTTTCAATATTGAGGATATGTTCACGGGTCTGTACTTGAGACTTTGAGCCTGGTTCTCATTAACATTAAAGCCACTTTACAGCACTCTGAAATGGAAAGGTGCCATAGAATGGGATTATATTTGCGTCCAGTTTAAGGTCTCTGCTCAAGACGAGCAATGTTGGACTGCTTAGTGCATCATGCTGTTTGTGTGTAGTGAGCCAAAGTCATGGGTGCATTATCAGTGCCTGTCTTGATGCACACAGTATTTTTCATAATCTATTTATGACTTTCATATACAAAACAATAAAATATGTTGAGGTGAAAGCACTTACCTGGAGAGCCAGATTACAAATGGGAGATACAGCTTTTCACCTAAGTGGTTAGAATCCAGCCCAGGTATTGGATAGTGACTAAACGTTATTCCTATTTGATGACTGTTTGTTTGTCTTAAGTGAAATTAATTGGGGATCAGTGGGCAGATCTGTATACCACAATTTGCACTAATTGATAGGCAGCTTGCTGGCAACTTATCAGAGAGCGTATATGTATTTCTTTTGTCTTTCCTGAAAGTTTAGTGCTACATCAGTAATGCTTTTAATAGTATTCTTTTAGGAGCAAGTCACCTTGTTTTTTCACTTTTTCTATAAAACAAAAGCTTCTTTTGATTTAGCTTACCTGGGGTAGTTGCTGGCTGGCAAACTCAAAGAAGTGTATCTCATCTCAGGAGGCAGAACCTGGATAAGGTAACTCCCTTGATCAAGGGCACAGAGAAGGCTGTAGTATTTATTCAAATCAGTGCCAGAGAAGTTCCACTGCAGATTCAAAGAGGGGCAAAAGGTGATAGTAACCATCAATGAAATGGGGTCGTACGTGTGTCTGTATGTTAGACACAGAAGACGTGATCCTGTACAGTGCTAAGTGCTCTCAACTCATGCTGAATTCAGTGAGAACTGACGCTGCTCAGCATGGAGCAGGCTTCAGCTGAATGGTGGGCAGTGTCGGCCTGTGTTTCCAAAAAATTCAAATACATTTTATTGCTCTACAGCCTCCACGCCCATCACTGTGAGATTCTTTCCAATGAATTCAGTGCTCTGAGTAAGCAGGAGTTGATCTCCTGCACTTCTTTCCCAGTAGGAGCTTGGTACCATATTACACTCAGTCTTATTGTTTCACTGGAAGAAGAAAATAATGCAAAGATTAAAACAGAAGGTAAAAGGAAATAAATCATGAAAAAAAGGGAGAATATTTAATTTAAGAGCCTGTACATTACCTGCTAAGCACTTCTCACTTCCTCTTTTGTCCATTCAGGCCAATTTTGTATAGTTAATCACTATTTTGCTCCCTTTATGTGTGTTAAAGATCTCGTATTTAAATGGGTCTCTGCAGTGGATATCCCACTTGTTCATTCCAGAAGTGAGTGAGTGGCATTCAAAGCTGATACTACAGTCGCACATCAACAGGGTGGCCTGGAGATAGGATTGAACATTAGAATGCACCCAACGCATCCCCAAAGGCTGCTTGTTAGAATCTGTTCGCTGCTTTTTTCCTCACCAGCGGACCATCACATAGGATTCTAAATTGAATTCCCTTGGGGTCTCCTGAGCTGCAGTGAAGCCCATTTATGAGCTACTGGTGTTAGTTAAAATATCAATTGCAATGAAAAGGGCTGAAATATTGGGAAAATGTGAGTGGGTGGGGAGGGAAGCGTTAGCTGTCCCATGGGCATATCCTTCAATAGCAATGCTAAAGTAAAGATCTCTTACCAATGCCGCTGAGCTGTCATCATCTGCTCTTTGGATACTATTTCATTTAGTTCATGAATATAGATGGCTAATTCCCTGGGGCATTTGATTCTATTAATACAAAGCATATGTAGAGCCACTACTAATAGCTGGATTCATGGTAACTATTGGATTGTATTCACTGAAGGGAAATGGAAAGCGCAGAAGGAAGGGATGCTGATAATAGGATTCCCAAAATTGCACTTGTTTTGCTTTAGTAAACGTAGGACTTTTGAAGAGAATGGTGACTAATTTATGCACAGTTGATTTTTGAATCCCTCCATGCCATCTTATTCTAGAGGCAGCAAGGGAGACCGGTTTTACGAGGGAGATAGTAATTTAAATAACGAAATTGAAGTCAGTGAGACTATTCTCATGCTTAGACTTAAGCATGCATGTAAATGTGTTCAGAGTCTGACTGACCACAAGGGGACAGTTAAACTGGCATACAGGAAGTCAACTGAAAAATAGAGAAAAAAATCATATTTTTCCTCAATTAGTGTTCCGCTAGAGTAAACTTAGCACTATCTGCGGCAGTAATAGGTAACTTTTTATGTAGATGTGTAATTTAAGGTGGTATCGCTTTAACAGTTTTGCTTTTGGAGTAAAATTTTTCTACAGTTTCCTCTGAATTCAAATCTCAAAATTAGGATTAAATCTAAGATAGCCTGATTTTTTAAAGTTTCTGCACTTGGTAGCTGGTTGCAACCTCACCTGGCTTGTTTGCTGATGGCAGTGTACCATTGGAGAATCAACAGATCTCCAGCTCAAATTTTCATGCTGACTGCCAGCCATTTTGCAAACAAAAGGCCTTTAAATGGCCAGTGAGAAGAGACCACCACGTCACCAAATGAACTATCTGAGTCCTTGTTGCCATCAGAAACTCCTAGCTCATATTGAATATTAATACTGTTTAAAAATTACTCTAGTCTTTGAATGAAGCAACATTCCAGACTTGCACTGAAGATGCATGGGAAATCCTTTACTTTAGAAATGTATGTAAGCTTTTTTTAACTCCTTTACACAAACTTTCTACTTGTAAAATCAAACAGAAAAATAAAACACACCCCCTTTTAAGTCTTATAATTGATACACAATTGTAAAATGAGAATTGTTGATATAGGAAGAACAGTAAACAGTGTTTGTCTTATTGTAAAAAGAACAATATATCTGTATCAACAAACAATGATTACAATATAAAGTATGGAAGTAGTAAAACTTGATTGGCAATAGTCTCCGCTTCTACTGATTCTATCTTGTATCAACAACGAGCCCAGTAGAACTTGTCCCTACTCAGTTTGATTATATTACAAATGTTTCTAGAGTTTAGAACACACAGCCATGTTAGAATTCCAGTATTTCACATTTGGGATCCTCCCATCTGATTCTATATGCCCTAAAGTTAGATGATGGCACTTTCCTTAATTTTTTTCCAGGTGTTCTGCTTGGCTTTAGCAGAGTCCCCTGGCAATTTGAGGAATGGATTGCCTATTCTCTGGTCCAAAGTTTAAAAAGAAAACTTTTCAGGTCAACTTTTCAATTCACCTTTCCTGAGCAAAATTACTCTCTAGAGTATATTCTCAAGTGTTATGTCCAGTCTAGTTGTAAATTACTCAAGTGATAGTGTTACTATCATTTCTCTTGGGAAACTGTTCCAATCTCATAGACTTCACTGGTAAGAAATATGTCTTGATATTTGAGAAAAATGTTCCTTTGCTCAATTTCATCCCATTATCGTTATACCAATTTGTTGCATCCTATACAATTCCTTTCCCTCCTCAATGTTCTTACCCCTCAAAGACAAGAAGGTTGTGGTCATGTTCTACTTTAATCATCATTACCCCAATCTTTTTTCTCCTAAATAAAGCCTTTCCTAATTTTCCTTACTATTTGGACTTTCTTCCAGTTTGTCAATATTTTCATGTTACTGAGGTGTGGTGTGGTGCATGCATTGTAGTAATCTAGGCATGGTCTCACTAATCCTATGGAGAGAAGAAATAGCTTCTCCTTGCTGATTGGCATGATACAGCCCAGATTGCATTGGCTTTTCCTGCACAGTTATTCTTAAGGATGCATATGTTAGGACTGTCCATGACATGTGATTTCACACATCAGAATGAGGAGAGGGGCATGGGAATATCAGTGTAGTAGTTTAAACCAGCAGTGCTGCCAATCCCATGAAAAACAAGAGGTGAGAAATAGGCCCTGCAAAAAAGCCTGGATGCCACCAGCTCCAAGGAGGGAAGAGCCAGAACTCCCAGAAAAGTGACCTGGGCCAGTTACTGTTTATACCTTCAAGAAAACTTCATAAGGTTAGTGGAGGATGGTCTTTCCCTGGGCAACATTAGCAGCTTGCTTAGGTGACTACCTTGAGCAAGCTTCTTTTCCTCCTCCATGCCGTTGGTGATGGCTAGTGCACTTCTCCATCCTGCAGCTCATGGGGGTAGCAGCCATGGTTCACATTAGTTGCTCTACTAGAATTCCTCTTCCTTCAGGCTGGAAGTGGTGGCTCTGAGGCCCTTGATGGGCTTATGGCATCCTTTCCTCTTTCTTTTGCTCCCCACCAATTCTCTGGACACCTCTGAAGTGGAAGCAGCAGCTGGCTGAGGGGGCCGGCGCTGCCTGGAAGCTAGCAGTGTTGCCAACTCTCTGATTTTTTTCTTGAGTCTCAGAATTTCCACCTAGGCAGCAGTCAGACTCTTATTGACACAAGCTCCAGACCCCTCATACATTTCAGCCCTATAGCCTAGGCACCAACTCAGGCTTTGTGGATTCTAGTTATTTTCATGGCATGTAAAACGTAGGCGTTGCAATGCTCAGCTCTATAGCCTCTAAGTCCCTTTGTAGATCCAGGTCTTTGTATTTAACAGTGTATGTGGTAGATGTTGGCATGGGCATTATTAGATGTGGGTTTGGTCATTAAATTCACCAGAGTTGCACTGCCTCTGAAAATTGCCAGGATGCCACAGCTTTACTGCAACCATATTGCATGGCAAATGTAGACTTTCATTTGCTGTATGATGTCACCTCTCCCTGGTCTTATCTAGCATTTCTATTTTTGGAGTTTCTCTCTCCCCCTGATGTATTTCATGTAATTTACTCCTAGCTGTATATCTTGCATTTTTCCATGTTCTTGCTTATTTCCTGCCCATGTTTCCAACTTTTCCGGGTCCATTGGTATTATTTCTCTGTCTCCTCTGGAGTATGCAACAACTTCCATGTTATCTCAGCTTCCAGTAATCTCAAAATATAGTTACTTTGTCATTTACACCTTACATACCATTAAAAAAGATGATATATAAATCTAAGGCTACTACACCACACTGGACATTTCCCTGCCTTCTCCCTGCCCCATACTTGATTCTGTTCCATTTATAGGTAGTTGTAGTTTATGTTCCTTCAGCTTGTTTACAGTCTATTGAAAGAGGTCTTGCACAATCTTGTTTGAATTAATTTTTCAGGGGAGATTTTTAGGGACACTGTACCATCTGCTAAATTCTGGATGTATGAGATTTTTTGCATTTCTTCACCTACTGATGTTTGCAAGTCAAACGAACAAACAAAAGCCTGAATTGTTCTTTTTGAGTCATGCTTACTGATATTTCCTAAGTACTTACGATTTTTTTCTCAGTATTTACGTAACTTGCAATTTTAGTGATGCAAAGAGTGAGGCAGAATCCATAAATATTTACTGCAATATCACATTACTTGCAAGTGTGGCTAAAATTGGCAAGGTAAATTACTTGAACTATTATAGTCTGGAGTAAGCAACAGAGGGTCCTGTGGCACCTTTGAGACTAACAGAAAGTCTGTTAGTCTCAAAGGTGCCACAGGACCCTCTGTTGCTTTTTACAGATTCAGACTAACACGGCTACCCCTCTGATACTTGATATAGTCTGGAGTGGTGATTTAAAATCCTTTTACTTGTTTGGTGGGTTTTTTTGTTTTTTTGTTTTTTGTTATTCATTTGTAGAGTGTGACATTTTACTCATGGTTATCAGAAAATGGAAAATATAAAACATTTATTGCTTTGGCCTAGTGAGGTACCCCTTATGGCATATCTGATGCTGTGCTTTAGGAGACAAGAATTCCAACACAAGCTCAGTCTCTCAATCTTTGGGTAAGCAAGGAGTGAGAATGTTTTGTGTGTGCTATTCACATCGTAGTGACACACAGAGATAGGTTGCTGCAAGTGCAACCTCTGCTATCTATGTCAAGAAAAGGAAATTGCATCTGGAATGAGTTACGTTCCTGTCCTTTTAGGCTCTGCTTCTGCTCCCAGGGAATTCACTAACAAAACTCCAATTGACTTCAATAGTGCAGGATCGGAGCCTGTTAGGGGACACTAATGGAGGATGACCTGTTAGAGGAAAGCATAGAGATGGCCCTGCTGGAGAGTCTGTTGTTCCCTATATGTCAGGGAAATTACTCAGTAGGATAGGAACTTATGTATGAGATTTCCATCATGAATGTGCAATGTTTAAACCTTTCCTGGCACTTGTTCCTCCAGATCTGTGTTACAAAGGGGGGTTGATGGTGCTTAGGGGCAGGGGGTAATTCTGAATATCACTTTATAGAAGTGGGAAAGTGTTTTGCAGAATAAATGGTGACCAATCACTGCTGCTTCTCATATTGCTGACACAGAGGCATTCATGAATGATCTCAGACAGAAATGCATTCACAGTCTGATCTCTGTGCAAAAGGACACATAACAGTATAATCCCTAAAGTACTCTGTTGTATCTTGAATTATTAGATTAGACATAAGGCCCATGGGCATATGGCTTTCACTTTTAAGGCTGTCTCCAATTTTTCCATTCTTCTAGTTAAATCCGAATTGTAAGAGGATATTCTTGCACTTTAATTAATAAAAATCACTTGCCCTGGAAATGTATACTGGTTTACAAACAGGGATTGAAGCACATTATTTTTTCCCAGTCTGTTGCCCCAATCCCATAAACATACATGTGCAGGTGCAGGCGCCCACTTAAATATAAGCTTTCAGGATTGGAGTTTAACAAGCAAAGTCCAGGCAGGACAGAGAAAACTGTTTCAGGAAAGGGAAGGTGAGAGAGAGAGAGAGAGAGAGAGAGAGAGATGAGAAGAAGAGGAGAGGGAAGGATTTTTGGAAGAAATTAGTTTTAATGAGGGCTTGAAAGAGAATAGGAGGGAGGGATCTTGGCAGACAAGAAGAGAGAGACTGTTTTATGTTTCTCATACTCTTCTGAGCAAAATCTCCTCCTGTTAAAGTGAAGCAAGGACCTACATGTGCTATCTGTGCTTTTAAGAGGATGTTAAAATGGACTTCAGTACATTTGGAAACTAGAGCACAGTAGCCCTTCTCCCAGAGAGTGCCTTGGAGAGGAAAGTGCTGTAGAAAGAGTTCACAGTACTAAGTTGCACCATTTGGGGATTTAAAAAGTTCTGGAGGTAGAAAGCCAGGCTCCACATTTTAGTAACCTCTCTTGTGAAAATGAGAATGAAAATGCTAGTGCTAGTGCTTTAAATTGCTGCTGGAGCCCAGGGCGGCGCGGGCCAGGCAGCGTGGATGGGCTGGCTGGGGGATGCCGACCCTCAGCCCCGCCCCTTCTGCCTGAGGCCCTGCCCCTTCCAGGGGCTGGAGCCGGCCCCCGTACCAGTAAGAGTTGAATGTTACTTTCCCCCCTGGTAGCAACACGTCAGTGAAAGACTGCAGCTGTGGGAAAAGGCTTCAGCACCCCTGCTGCCAGAGTCTTTCCTGCAGTGGGGAAGAGTTTCAGCAGAAGGGAGCTTCCCAAACCTTTTGCCACTGCCTCCTCCCTACCGAGCCTGAGCCTTTTGCTGCTGCTTCCTCCATGCCTGAGCCTTTCCCCACTGCTGGAGTCTTTCCCTGCAGAGGGAAAAGGCTCCAGCAGTGGGAAACTGCCTGTACCTTTCCCCACTACCTCCCTGCTGCCAGAGTCTTTCCCTGCTGTCTGCTCCCGGCCAGAGCCTTTCTCAGCTGCTGGAGTCTTTTCCTATGGTGGGGAAAGATTCCAGCAGGGGGGAAGCAGCGGATACTACACTGCTAAAAACAGCAGTGTTGATGGGAAGGCTGGGGTGAATAGTACACAACCATACCGTTCAGTCTTATATTTACCCTACTCACCTAAGCCGTGCCTCACTGGC
The DNA here is from genome assembly GCF_013100865.1 of Trachemys scripta elegans. Lineage (NCBI taxonomy): Eukaryota > Metazoa > Chordata > Testudines > Emydidae > Trachemys > Trachemys scripta. Next base: position 251,211,456 of record NC_048298.1, on the reverse strand, counting down.
TACCCTGCTATTTATACCCGTGCGAGTAGGGCTAATCATATATTTACACTATAAGCCACAAAAAAGAAGCATGCAATGTAAATACACATTTAGACTGGGAGACAATGATTTGTGTGTCATGCTACTTTTTTCCCTCATCAATCAGCATTATCTTGCAATCTTATTATTAATATGAGTGTTTACTAATGAGCAATAAAAAACACAGTGCCTAAAGTGACATTTGCACAGTGAATCATGAAATAGCAACATGCACTCTTCTATTTCCTTTCTGTGATATGCAACTGCCACAAATTGAACCCTTTCCTTCGTGCTGAACAATAATATCTGAGCGTTTTAATCTGAATCAGAGCAGGTTATTACTGCTTTCTTGGTTTTCTTTTTAGACATGGCCATAACCTTTGGTCCCCTGAAGTCTTAGCAGCTTGTAGCAGTCTTGGAGGCCAAGCCCAACAATCTTCCTAGAGGCTATATGTCAGGATTCTGGAAACTCATTTCTGATTTCTTCTGGCTTTTATGACTTTCATTAATTCTGATTTGTTATGAAGTGGATTAAGACTAATAGGAAATGAAGCTGCTTTCAGTTAAAATAAGTAAAGTCCTTGGGGTCAAAGGGTCAAATGATGCTACAAGACAAGATGGCTGTTAAATTATAGAGCTGTACATGCAAAGCTCTACAGTAGGGAAACACATTCCCTCAAACCATCCTCCTGTATGGTAGACAAGGTACAGACATGTTTCAAATGAGGAGAAAGCCAAAGGATGCTGAAACCACTGTTAAGATGAGAAAGGAAAACACTTTGGTCAAACCACCGGAGAGCATGAGTCCTCAACATGAAATCAATAGGACTGAAAAAAAGACATGACCCAGGATCCAAGGCTGAGTTTAAAGAACTGATTTCAGAAGAAATCACAATCAATCTGAGCAATAGAGGTTATCGGGAGGAGTGACATAAAACAACTCAGTGGAACGATCATTGAAGAAGACAAAGACACAATGCTGTGTTTATAGGAAAGTTTGAAACAAATACAATTTCTGGAGAGAGAATTTACTCAAAACTTTGATATAGACAATGAGGAAAGGCAGTGTGTGGGAAAAGCCGAGAAGACAGGAATAGGGCTAGTGAAAGTGAAGATTGAAAATAGTCCAGTTCTGTTAAACCTATGTTGCAAAACATTCAGTAGCATCACAGCTAAGGGGATGTATTAAAATGGACCAGGTAAACAGAATTGTCATTGTTCTGTTCTATTCTGGTTCTAATAACATACATATCTGAGCACCTCCCAAGAATGCATTAAGCTACTGACTTACATCTTTCACATATAGTTCTTTCCTTCTTTCACTCTCCTTCTCCCCAAGGAAAAACTGTGGGTGGGATATATATAGATATAAGCAGGGTCTGAACGAAAGCTTCCCTGACAGCTAGCTGGGAGCAGGGAGAGACTTGGGTGTGTTTATGTAAATACAGTTTGCTCCTGCTCTTCTTAGATATTCAGCACATAGAGCAGTTTCAAAGTAATCAATTTTGGCTGGTGTTGGGTACAAATCACTTTAGTATTGAATGCGGGGGTAGTGAAATGCTGTTACCAAAATGTTGTAATTGTTGTGGGAATACAGGGAAGCAGGACTGTGCTTAACCTGTCTCAAATGAGGGGGGGTCACCTTCAGCTGGAAGGATGTCGTTAAGCCAGAGGCTCAAATGCTATTGCCCTGTGAATGTAAGAGGGATGGGGACAGAAATCCTCAGCCATGGGGCTGCACAGCCTCCTCAAGGGTACCCCCTAGACTGGTTTAATCTGTTCCTCCCCACTGTTCAAAGACTAGAGCTAAATATGCTTTGTTAGGAGCCTCTTTGTTATGTTAAATGCCCAATCAGAGCTGAAATCAGTTGGGGGTAGGACTGTGTTTCTGCCCTGCCTGCTAAGACATAAAACTTACTGAGAACTGAAATCACTTGAGATGGGGCGGTGTTTCTGCCCAGTCTGCAAAGAGTTGAAAATTACTAAGGGTACATCTACACTACAGCGGGGAGTCGATTTAAGATACGCAAATTCAGCTACGTGAATAGCGTAGCTGAATTCGACGTATTACAGCCGACTTACCCCGTTGTGAGGACGGCGGCAAAATCGACTTCTGCCGCTTTTTGTCGGCGGCGCTTACTACCACCTCCGCTGGTGGAGTTAGAGCGCCGATTCGGGGATCGATTGTCGCGTCCCGACGGGACGCGATAAATCGATCCCCGAGAGGTCGATTTCTACCCGCCGATTCAGGCGGGTAGTATAGACCAGGCCTAAGAGACTGATGTGCAGAGGTCCCAGCAGAGAGGCTGGTGGCAGCGGAACGTGACTGACAGCCAGCTGGTGAACAAGTGGCTGGTGCAGTGGAGAGGTGTGAAGTGTGACCAGCCAGGGAGGCTGGTAGAAAGGCGCGGTAAGGGAGGAAACCCCTCCAGTGCTCCTCTGGATCTTCACACTTAAGACTACTCACTGAATGAGTGTTAGGGTTGGCTCATATAAAAAACTTGCACTGGTTTAACTAAACTGATTTAAAAACAAACAATTGTAGTTAAATTGGTGCAAGTTTTGCATCTGGACCAGCTTTTATTTTGTATCTTTTGCACCATTTCTCTGCCCATAGTGGGAGAACCCACTAATGTAAGAGACAATTTCTCTTTTAAGATGTGGTCCACACTGTGAAAGTTTGGGAGCCTGTCTTGGGTTATGCAGAGAAAAAATATGCTTATTCAACTTCAGGTGCTCATTATTTTATATAAGAGAAGTAGCACCCAACCTGAGAGGGCTCATATGATTAATGTAGGGTTATTCCTGAGTAGATATAGCTAAGTTTCATCTGAGCCTCTGAGGAAGAGATGAGGGGGCAGATTGAGGCCAGCAGATGGATAGCTGGGTGCTAAATGGATTAACTCAGTGTAGCTGGCAGCAAGGCCAGGATGTAAATGATACTTGATCAACTAACTGCAGATACCAGCCAGAAGGCTATTGTGGGAGGGTAAGTCTAAACTGTAAGGATGTTGCTAAGCAAGGACACTATTAAAATTGTATGGATGTTTTGTAAAATGAGATATAAATCCCAAAGAGAAGGTAAGTGATTCATTCTGTTTTTAAAAGTAATTTTTTTTCACTGCAGACAAATTTCACAGCTAGTGTAAAAGATTTTTTTTATATAAATTCAGTAAGTGTATCATTTGTCTTTATGGCAACTTAAACACCACTTTCAAGAAACTGAAAAGTTTAATGAAACCCTAATTTCTTCCTTACAAGTCCCCCTGCAATCTCTCTCTTGCTCTAGTACATAATGGTACCCAAGCCCAAGTGCATTTGAAAAACTGATTTTAAAATCTTCAGAATCAAATATTTTGCAAATATTACCATATCTATTCCATGTCTTTGTACAGGAAAGATACAGAGAGAGACAAATGGGTGCTTTGATACTATTGTGATTGGTATGTCATACTTCAGATAGATTGGTTTATGAAGCCAACTGGCTACATTCAAAAGTATGTTGTGTTTTTTTTCAGCATCAGAAGGGAAGAACAATGCTAACTTGGAGAATGGTGCCAACTTCATTCACAGTCTTTAAAATATTCACTATTTTCACTGTGATCAGCACAAATCCCCACTTCATAGCACTTCGACATGTTTCAGATATAATGCCCTTATCTAAAGAAAAACTATGCACTGCAGGAAGTGGTGTTGGTTATTCAGTATGTGGCCCTCTTCCATGTAAGACCTGTTCTACACACAAATTTTGTACTGGTCTAACTATTTTGGTTAAGAGTGTGATGATTTTTTTTTAACTGAAATAGTTATATCAGCATAACACCTAATGTAGGTGCAGTTACTCCAATATGATGATGCCTTCTACTGATATAACTTATTCTCCTTCCTTTTTGGGAATAGCTCTACCAGGGTAAGCAGGTTTATACTGGTATAACTGCGTCCACATGAGGGAGGTTATACTGCTTTAACTATACTGCTATAGTTAAACTGTACCGGTATAGTTAAAGCAGTATAACTTGTGTGTAGACCAGTGGTTCTTAAGCTTATTTGATTGGAGCCCTCTTCTTTGTGTCTGTAATCGTTTACGCACCTCCCCGAGCACATATACTGCCACGCAGCTCTGAATGCAGAGCAGAGAGTAGCGGCTGAGTGTCCGGCTCTGAAGGCAATGCACAGAAGTAAAGGTGACAATGTGACAATTGGTCAATATCACTTTTCACAGAAGACTTAACACCCCATTGCCACCCTTACCTCTGCACTGCTGCCACCCTGGGGTTGACAGCCAGAGCCCTCTGCCACCCGGTGAGGGATTGGAGGGAAAGGAGAGCCCAAGCCCAGATGAAAGCCAGGGCTCTAGCTGTTCGCTTTATCCCCACCTCCCAGGTTTGCATGGCCCTTCTGCACACGCTCCAGCCTCCTAGGGCTGACAGCCAGAGCCCTTTAAGCAAAACAAAACAAAAAGCACACAGCTCGCGCCTACCTTGACACATTTCCACGCCTCCCTTGGGAGGCCCACCCCATCGTTTGAGAACTGCTGGTGTGGACCAGTGGTTCTCAACCAAAGATACGTGTACCCCTGGGGATATGCAGTGGTCTCCCAGGGGGTACATCAACTCATCTAGATATTTGCCTAGTTTTACAACAGGCTGCAGAAAAAGCACTAGCGAAGTCAGTATGTAAAATTTCATACAGACAATGACTTGTTTAAACTGCTCTGTATACTATCCACTGACGTGTAAATACAATATTTATATTCCAATTGATTTATTTTATAATTATATGGTAAAAGTGAGAAAGTAAGCAATTTTTCAGTAATAGTGTGCTGTGACACTTTTGTATTTTTATGTCTGATTTTGTAAGCAAGTACTTTTTAAGCGAGGTGAAACTTGGGGTACGCAAGACAAATCAGACGCCTGAAAGGGGTACAAAAGTCTAGAAAGGTTGAGAGCCATTGGTGTAGACAACCCATGAATCTGTACAGTACTGAATTTGGGGGATATAAAACTTGAGGTCCTGACTATACAAACGGTTATTAAAGATTCCATTTCTGTTAACCGAGGTGCCCTTGCCAAATGATTGGTTTGATACTTATATTTTCATTACTAAAAGACCAGCTTCTGTGAAAATCAGTGTTAAAATTCTCATTGGCTTCCATTGGAGCAAGATCTTCCAAAAGTATAATTATATTTTGAAAAATGACTGTAAAATAGAATTGTGAATGGAAATGCTTGAATTCTATGACTTCCAGCTCAGTTTTCTTCTATCTCCAGTTCAGGAGACAGTCTGTTTTTTTTCTTCCTTTTTTAAAACATACAGCCTGCAGCGAAGTGAACCTCTGACCTGAAAGTCATTTGGGGGTTCTAATACTGGCTCATGCAGAATTCTGCAGGCCAAATTTTACCCTCAATTACACTTGTGCAACCACGTTGTTTTCATGTTTCATTACTTACATGGAATTGGGTTGCACTGGAAAAACGAAGGGCAGAGTCTGGACCCTCATTTAGAATTTCATTACCAATTTTGTTGTTGATACGTGAGCCAGAATAGGAGCCTAGGTCGCGCTCTCACATAGCAGTATTGGTACCTCAGTGCTACAAGGAGTAAAAGCTTTTAGTCATGAAAGGAAGCCGATGTGACTAGAGAGCATTATGGTACAGTGTCCCTAAAAATCTCCCCTGAAAAATTAATTCAAACAAGATTGTGCAAGACCTCTTTCACATAGACTGTAAACAAGCTGAAGGAACATAAACTACAACTACCTAGAAATGGAACAGAATCAAGTATGGGGCAGGGAAATGTCCAGTGTGGTGTAGTAGCCTTAGATTTATATATCATCATTTTGATTCCAGTTTATTTTCTAAGTAATGCTTCTGCTTTGTTCTTATATATTGATCCTAGATGCCATATTTCTATTATGTTTTTCTCTATGCCAATGAAGTTTTATCTTAATCTTGCCTCCAAAGACTAAAGACTTTTTTGTTTCTTTTAACCTTTTGAAATTGCTGAGATAGCAACTCCCTTTCTCATTGTGGCTGCCTTTTGCTGTTCCATCTTCAGTGCTATATCGTTCTTTGTATCATAAAGTGACCAATACAATGGATGATAACTCAGATGTGAGTGAACTATTTTCTTATATGTTGATGGAAATGTAGAAAATTTATAATTTAATTTTTCTTTCGTTATGGAGCGCAAAATTCTTTAGTTTTTCTTATTACTCTTACCCTTTGGATTAGGGGCTTTAGAGCTTTTTCCATCATGCTTCCTAGTCCCTGATTGTGTTTTTGGTGTGTCTAAGAGGCATTTCCCAAGAGTGACAATCCTTTGGGTAATTTTTGATACAGTACTTCACCACTGCATGCCTGTGTAAAGCTATATTTATTTCTTTACAGTTCTGTATTATATCAAAATCTGTAGGCTATTGAGATTATTATATTAGTTTAATGATTGTTTTGCTCAGTCATTTCTCTTTCTGATCTATGGCTGTTCAACTGTCAGCAATGCCGTGAAACTATTATACTGGACCAATTGCATTTGGAGATGAATGTGTTTGAGCATTCTGCAAATATTCTTCAATTTCTGTGCTGTGCATATGCAGAGCTTAGTGCCTTGGGCTCTTTCAATAATCCTAGCCTCTATGTGAGAGAGTTTTTATATTTTAACCAAAGCTTCCAAGTTTAGACTTAAATTCATTCATTGTTTGCACCAAAGCGGTGCCTTAAAAGCTGCAGGATTTGTGACTAATTTCTGTAGAATAAGAGGAGATTACTTACAAACAGTTGTTTATTATTATATCAAACTGTAATGTATTAGACCCAGTTACATGGCAAGGACACAGCAAGGTTGTCTTGTGTTGCCCGTTCTGCTTGTGTATTTATTGGATACCTGTTGAATAGGACTGAGAGCACCAGCTGATGCCACGTAGCCTATCAAACGGCTGTTGGGTGACAATGGCTTTCAGTTGCTCCTCCCTTGGGCTATATTTGAAAGAGACCTATAATGGAAAGCTGTGTATAGCAGTGCAAATCCTCTGAGCCAGTCAGCTCCATCTACTTTGTTTCTCAAAAACAAAACAAAAAAACCAGGTTAGAGCATACAACCTTAATTTGACAACAAGTTCTATGTGAAAAAATAATGGCAAGATTTTCACTTGGCTAACAGAGAGAATAAAGGGGCTTAATGAGCTTCCTTATTCCCCTGTAGGAACTACCCCATCAAAAGACCCAGAGAAATAGATAGGGAGAGCAATCTCTGTGGAGCTGCTATGGTCCTGCCATACAGGTGGAAGGGTAGGGAATAGATGGAGCCTTAGCTCTGCTACATACCAGCCAGATTTCTCCCGCCTCCCCCCTTCATCTCCAGGGCAAGTGGGGAAGCAGGGATAGAGTTGTCACAATGCATTCCCTCATCATAGGGTTGCCAACCCTCCAGGAATGGCCTGGAGTCTCCAGGAATTAAAGATTAATCGCTAATTAAAGATTATGTCATGTGATGAAATCTCCTGGAATACATCCAACCAAAATTGGCAACCCTACCTCATCAGCTCCTGGGCCAACGCATTTGCATAGTGCCTCTTATTCAGAGTAAGTACTATTGTTACACTCTAACCCTGAGTTACTTTTCTGTTCTGGGGGAAGGGCGGGGGAAGAAGGTTTAGGTGACCTGCTAATGTAAACTTAAAAAATTCAGCAGCTTTAAACATATGTTCTGAATGCTCCCAACAGCTGCAAGCTAAGAAGGGCATTCAGCACATAATTACCTTCAAACTGACTTTTTTCTCTTTAGTACCCATGAGTCTATCCTTGCTATGGCTGGCTGGCTCCCACTCCAAATGGTGCCCCAGCATGCACAATGCTGGTGATGTAACAGCTACCACTGAAGCATGAGACAAGCAGTAGGGGAGGGGTCAGGTAAGTGCCATTCTGAAAATATATATTGCAGTTATTTTATTTGTCTTTATAAAAAAGATTTTGCAAAACCACGCAATATTTATTTTTAAGAAGGAAACTTACCTGACCCCCACAGATATGCCATCTGCATACGGCTTCCTTGACAGTTGTGATGTTCCTGGAGATGGTAGTTGGGTAGCCATGGGTCAGATATTTTTCTGAAAAGGAAAACAAGTCAGTCCTGTGCTGAATGTTTCAATCAGCCTGACTACAGGGGATATTCAGCAGCTGTAGTTTAGTGAAATGATTTCATTTACCTTTGACAGATCATCTTTAAAAATCATCATTACTAATTTATCATATTTACACTTGTTGTTTTTCTAATTTTTGAAGTTTTTCTCTACTGGAAACAGTTGATGCAAAATAGTTGGCTGAGACCATATATGTCAAAAATACAGCCTGGAATGAATTTTTACAGAAGAATTAAAACCTCAGAAAGTTACAATTACATCAGCACAAACACAATGCTATAATAAACCTGACAATAGCTGCTGGCAGTACGGAAGTGATTTACGTTGTGCTTTACAGCTAGGGAATTGAGAATCTCCAGTTCTGGTTCTCTAATATGATGGTCTAAATATAGCACAGAGGAGCTGGGCAATGATTTTATTACCAAGCATTCCCTCTTGGCCATCAAAAGTATTTTAAGTCAAGTCACCTTCTGAGAAGAGGAGGATGCTTTGTCTAATCCTTCTATATACATTATACTGAAAGTAATGAGGGAGGAAAAGGGCCAACTAGGAGGATTTGATAAAACCTCCAGTCTCCATCTACTACATGCATGTGTGCACTCAGGCAGCCAGAATCCTGTAGTCTGAGGGGATGACTACACTGTGATAAAACATCCACAGCTGGCCCATGGTAGCTGACTTGGGGTCATGGGGCTTGGGCTGCGAGGCTATAAAATTGCAGTGTAGATGTTCAGGCTTGAACTGGAGCCTGGACTCTGGGACCCTGCAAGACGGAGGAGTCCCAGAGCCCAGGCTCCAGCCCGAGCCTGAATGTCTATATCACAACCTGCAGCCCAAGCCCCACGAGCCTGAGAAAGCTGACTTGGGCCAGCCGTGGGTGTTGTATTGCAGTGTAGACATACCCTGAGTCTCTGCGGTGATCGTAAATGTCAGGACTCCTCAAGATGTTGTATCGGATGCATAGGGAGACCAGCCTGCAAGGAGATGCCTGCAAAAGATTTTCCTTTTAAAATATAAAATCATCTAATTTTATAAGTGTTTGTAATGTCTTGTGGCCTGCAGTCATTGCTTTGCTGCCAATGTATGTTATTAAAATGGATTGCGATTTCACACAAAAGAGTTCTTACTGCTGTCTTTTGGCATCAGTTAAATTCCTTTCCCATGGTTTCAGTGTTGAGGGAAACACTGATAATATTAGAAAGGATTGTATTCCTAGGAGGCTCTGTTTGTTCCCAGTGGTGAATCAGTTTTTATTCTTAGTAAGTTTTTTTCCCCAATAATTTTCATTAACTTCGTTTTACCATTATATTCACAGATTGAGTAAATTGAGTATTTTCAGGCTCATTGTTTTTAAACTGAGTCATATGCAGATAAACATTTTCTAAACATTCTTCCAATCAAAAAAAATTTATGTTTGGAACTTGGAAGAAACTTTTATCTAATTCAATAAAAAGCATGCTCATAGCAGCAGCCTGCAAGAAAAATACCTGTTCACATGAAATGTATGCCTCTACAGCAAGTGAATATCACTGTAATACTTCACAATGCTTTAAATCCCATGAGCCAAAATCTATTTTAAGTGGTAGTGCAGGCTACACATACTTCAGAATCAATTAATTGTTATTACATTACAAATGCCAAGTCCACATTTCCTGAAATGTTGCTGAATGACAAGCTGTTAGTAAAATCCTATAATTAAAGTTGAAATTCCACTTAATGTAAAGTGTTAGCTGCTGTTTTATCAGCATAATGAATTGGACAAGCAGAGATTGCCTCCAGAATCAAGCTTCTGCACAGGCTAAAGTTCAATACTGTTTAAAGCAAACAAAAATGCATCCAGGTAGTGATCCCTTTTGTAGGATTTTCTGTGTCAGTGTTGTAAATCAGCAAGAACTTTGTACATCTCAATGCAGTAGAAATGCACCATCTAATATCCTATGATTTAGCATGTTAGTGCTTGACGGTTGATTTCAATAAAGGAGCGGTGCATCCTAAAATATGTTATACTAGGATGTGATTTCTTCATCATTGGTACCTGGAAATCATGCTGGTTTTTTGGTTCCCATCTGTGCACTTCAAAATGAACAAATCATTCTAAAGAGTGTACATTTTGAAGGCCTGGTTTTGTTTTAAAAATAAATCTGATTTTTCTTTCATCATTGGTCTTTATTTCAATGCAAGAAAAATTGTAAAGTTGAGTGGATGATTTCTTCTTTGTTCCTACGCTCCTTGTGCACAGAAAGCAACTGTGTGTGCTTTACTTTTTATTGTATTTGCCTAATAGAGAGGAAACATTGTCTGGCAGGACAAGAAGTCAGGAAATCCAGCTTTTATTACAAGCTTTACCACAAATTTCCTGTGACCTTGGGCAAATCACTGAACAGCTTTGTGTTTTGTTTCCTCGTCTCTAAATTAGGTGGGTGTTGTGAGGCTTAACTAATTTTTGATGAAAGGTCGGATAGAACAAGAACAAAAATATTATTTGTTAACCATCAACAATATTCTTAGTGCTTGGGGAAAATCTGATTGTTCAGAAGCTTGGAACAAGAAGAAATGTCCCCTGGGGTAAGCACAAGTGTCAGATTTCTTGCTTGCTAAAAAAAAGGTAATGGGGCTGCAGCAGGGGACCAGTCAGAAGGAATGGGCTGAACAGATTTCAGCCTCGCAAATAGAGCTCTCCAGGAGGCAATGTAATGTAGTGGCTAGAGCTTTGGACTGGGAGTCGGGCAACCTTAATACCATTTCTGGTTCTGCCACTGGACTGCTGAGTGACTGTGGGCAAGTCACTTCACCACTCATTGCCTCAGTTTCCCCATGTGTAAAATGGGGTTAATGATACTAACTTTCTTTGTAAAGCCCTTTGAAATCTACTGTGAAAAGCACTGCATAAGAGCGAGGTATTATTATTATTATTAACAACTGACTTTTACTTCCATGAAAAATTTCAAGGTTTGGGGAAATTTTTCATCTCCAATTGGGATGAAATGCCAAAACCTCTAAATTTTTTGTGGCAGTGAAATTCCACAATATTTTGACTTGGAAACACCAAAATGTTCCCACAGTGAAATATACTTCGCGGGAGCCCTGGCTCTGTGGCAGTGTGCCAGGGAGGTGGGCAGGCAAACTGGCAGGAAACCAGGCAGGTTTCAATTAAAAATCTGCCTGACTTCTATCAGAAGTTTTGCCAAAATGGACCATTTTGATTTTGACAAATTGGCACTTTCCAACAGGAAAACATTCATTTGGAAAATCTGTGACCAGCTCTACACACAGGTAATGCCTTAGGAGAAGGTGGGGCACTGTTGAGCATGCCTCGGGCTGAGATTGAGCCTCTTTTGATGAGTTGCCCGTCAGTGCTCTGATCAAAGTTTTGATTTGACTCGGGAGGGGAGTAGTTGACTCTTCAGTTATATTGAAGTAGTTTGAAAGAAATTATCTTTGCCAAAATGGCAAGCAGGAGTTTAATTTTTCCAGTCACGCTAGAATAGGTTTTATTGAGTACACTTAAATAGTTCATTCCGATTTTAGAGGTATTATCGATTCCAGCAATATCCCCCATTTTAAGTATAGGGAATATCACTGGCATTAGTAATACCTATACAACTGAAATGAACATTTTAAGTGTGCCCATAATAGGAGTTTAGAAACTTTCATACTTAGCAGCAGCTGCTGCAAGACACAGTTTGATTTGGTTTTAGAAGGAGAATAGGCAAGAGTAAGTTATTTTTTGCCAGAAAGGGAAGTATAGTTTAATTTCCCACTCAAACCACAATAGGTTTTGTAGTCAAATTATAATTAGGACACTTGCTACTGCAGCTACAAAACTCAATCTGATTTGATTTTAGAAGTTTCTCTCTAGTAGTTGGTTACACTTTTATGCTGCTGCCAGCGCCAGACTGTTTAATTATTGCAAATAAAGTATTGATTTAGTTACTATTTTAAAAGTATTTGTGGAAAACAAGCGACTTATACACACAAATGTAGTTGATATTCAGTTTTTAAAATACCAGGAACAAATCAAAAATGGGAAAAATATGTTTATCCCAGTCTTTATTCAAGCCTAATTTAATGGTGTCAAGTTTGCAAATTTAATTCCAATTCTGCACTCTCTCGTTGGAGTCTGTTTTTGAAAGTTTTTTTTTGTTGGAGTATTGCAACTTTGGTCTGTAATCGAGTGACCAGAGAGGTTGAAGTGTTCTCCGACTGGTTTTTGGAATGTTATAATTCTTGATGTCTGATTTGTGTCCATTTATTCTTTTACGTAGAGACTGTCCGGTTTGGCCAATGTACATGGCAGAGGGGCATTGCTGGCACATGATGGCATATATCACATTGGTAGATGTGCAGGTGAATGAGCCTCTGATAGTGTGGCTGATGTGATTAGGTCCTATGATGGTGTCCCCTGAATAGATATGTGGACAGAGTTGGCGCTGGGGTTTGTTGCAAGGATAGGTTCCTGGGTTAGTGTTTTTGTTGTGTGGTGTGTGGTTGCTGGTGAGTATTTGCTTCAGGTTGGGGGGCTGTCTGTAAAGCGAGGACTGTAATTTTTTCCCCCTACTATTACTCACATCTTCTTGTCGGCTGTTGGAAATGGGCCGTCCTAATTATCACTACAAAAGATTTTTTTCTCCTGCTGATAATATCCCACCTTAACTGATTACTCTCATTATAGTTAGTATGGCAACACCCATTTTTTCGTGTCCTCTGTGCATATATATCTTCCTACTGTATTTTCCACTGCATGCATCTGATAAAGTGGGTTTTAGCCCACGAATGCTTATGCTCAAATAAATGTGTTAGTCTCTAAGGTGCCACAAGTACTTCTCGTTCTTTTTGCTGATACAGACTAATACAGCTACCACTCTGAAACCATTTCTGGTTCTGTCTACCATTTCCGATGGTGAATCCAAAGCTGAAGAGACATGGTTGTAAAAGGCACATATCATGTCCAATGGTCTTTCCAGCATCAGCTGCTCATACTAGATGTCTGGAGTGCCTTGGTGAGGTCCCTCTACCTCAAGATGCTCGATCTGCAGCACCTTTATCCCACGAACACACAAGAAGCAGCAGAAAAGACTACAAGCCTTATTACACAAAGCATGGGCTGCGAAGCCGCTTGATTCCAAGATCACTAAAGGATCCTAAGGGAAACATGTCTGGATCCAAGACAAAGAACGTGCAACAAAACATACCAATCTCAGGTACAAGCTCCAGTTCAAAGTCAGTTGCATTGTTGGTTCCCAAGTCATAGGATCAAACTCCAAAGCGCTTACAGTCTCTGTTGGTGTCAGCTTCTGATATAAGGGCCAAACCATGTGAGAAGTCATTGAACCCAGCCATCACGCATCTGAGGAAGGCGGCGGCTCTGGTTGCAGAAACAAAGTTACATTCCAGGTTCTCAGATTCACTGGATTTAAAGCAGAGACTAACAGATCCTAATCCAAAAACAATGATTTCAGAACAAGATAAATCCCTTACTGACTGACCTTCTTTGGTTTGTAAGATTGCATCCGATCCGAATAAAGGTCAAGAACTGTTGCTGACAATATATCCAGATTCTGTTGCCGTGGTAATGGCTCCAGTGCACATGGATCTGCAGCCAGATAATTTCCTGGATCTGCAGGATTTATCACCTAGAGGGGAGAAAAGAAAAGCTCTAGTGAGTCATCCTTCTCACACTTCTCCACCAGATTAAAAAAAAAAAAAAAAAGATACTGAAAGACTTGTCTCAATGTTCCCTGGACACTTCTTTTCCACCCCTGATGACACTGTTAGTCTCCTCTGGAAAGCTCATTTCACACTGCTTTATTCTTCATTAGAGTGTCTTTGTCAGTTCTGAGGTTGTATCATAGATTGGATCGCCAATCTGAGAAAGAATTGGATTGCATTATATAGTTACAAATGTTCCTCTGAGATTTCAATCACATAACACGGACTATACAGTTAGATATGATGCACACAGGTCGTCTCACCTTTCAAAATATGAAATGTTTCTGGATTTTGATTATTGACTTGATTGGAAAATTCCACATTGGGCTCCATGGCCTTACTGGCCATCGCCTAGACACCATAAAGACCTGGTTCAGTCTTATCACTGCAGTCATTCATAACCTCATAGGGATCAAGAAAATGCTCATACCTCAAATTCAAGACTCCAGATCTGATCTTTGTACCTACCTACAGAGAGCACTCTTCCACTATACTACTGAATGCTTATCTGAAGGCAAAGCAGAGCTTTCAGTTTAAATGGAATATCAATAGTTGAACGCGCAGCTCGAATTGGATTCTTCTCCCAGTGAGAGTGTTGGAATTACTACAGCTTTCTTGCCTTCCTGGGTTGCTTTGCAATTCCATGATCTTATAGACAGAATGGCTATGACATTAAAGCTTCCATCTTTGTATGAAACTTCTTGCCCAGTTGTTGATATTCTAGGCTTTGCTTCAAAGAATTAAGTCTGATTCTTGATTCTGGATGGATTTTGGCAACCAGGTCTAATCCTTCTTGTCAAGCAATTTAAAAAAGGCTGTAGTATATACCATGTGAAGGATTCTCTTGTTTTCACACACATCTTTCCAATTCCTTAGTAGTAGCAGCAGTGGTCCATAGATTCTATATGCAGTTCTGACATGGAGAGTAAAAAAATCGACAATAGTCAGGATCATATTGTCTTTTTTCTTCGGTATCAAAGCAGCAAATTATTAGGCAGTGGTGTTGTGTTATCAATACCACTTGGGACAAAATCTTTACAAAAGTGATCCCTCGGGACCAACATAAGTTGGCAAGTGCTTTGATAATTTGAAGACTAGATAGTGGCAAAACATTCACTCAGCGCTTCCTTCAATGTTTAAGATTTGTCAGCTAGGGTTATTGTGTCTTCTATACCACTCAGAGACTCCTGGTGGAGGTCTTCCACTCTTCCTTCTGAAACTTGGTCTAAAATAGAAGGTCTTCTATTTGATGGGAAGAGGATGAGCTGTTTAGTAACAATACAGACATAATGTTGGAAAAGATGAAGGATACAAGACCCACAGCAAGATTTCTTTCAGCCATCTAGAAGAAATCCTGCACCTGTGTTAAGATACCATCGAGAGTTTTAGCCTCCATTCTTATTGTTGCGTTATGCCCAGAGACACTATTTACATCAACAACAATAATCCTCTTCCTCTCAACTTCAGCAGAGAAGGAAACAATTCAAGCCCCAGATAAAAACAAAGCATTCTTCAGTTTTATCTTCTCTCCCTAATGTCAGACCTCAAGTTTGACATGAGGATCAAGAGCTTCAGATGGATCTGTTTAAAAAAAAATCCCCAACTTTTGGAAACCAGTTTTCCTATTTCATTGACTCTTGGAATTGCATCACTTTGGACAAATGGATCTTGGAACTAATAGAAAAAGATTATGCCATCCAGTTCAAAGTCCTTCCATCATGTAGCCCCCATCTCCCTTCCCTACTCAAGGACCCCTCTTATAAGAGTTTTCTAACTTTGGAAATGCAGTCTCTACTACAGGCAGGAGTGACAGAGGAGCACCAGGAATCAGGGCTTTTACTCTAGATATTTTCTGATACCAAAGGAAGATGGAGGACTTTAATACTGACTGAGGAAGCTCAACACCTATATCAGAATGTTTCATTTCCATAAAATCTAGCATCTGCAATCCCTTCCCTTTTGATCCTAGATTTGTTTGCAGCTCTCAATCTCTAGGATGCATACTTCCACCATTATATCAGATCAAATCACCACAAGTACCTCCACTTCACAGTTGGGTAACACAATTTTTGGTACAAGATTCTTTCTACTGCCCCGGTGTTTTTACAAAGTGCTTATCATCATCATCAGCCTTTTACAATCATTTTTGTTATTCTTGTTTATCCTGATTTGGATGATTGGCTTCTCAAAGCCTCTTCAAAAAAACGCCCTTATGAAGGATACACATTACATATGTTCTCTTTGCAAAAGATTAGAACTCATTAAATATGGAAAAGTCCCTTCTTTTTCCTCCTCAGAGAATTCCATTTAGAGGAATAGTTCTCTATTCGCAAGAAGGAAGAGTATTTCTGCCACCTGAAAGACTTCATAATCTTCAATCGATCATACAGCTACTACATCAAAATCCTACTAAAAAAGTAATATTTTTAGGTCTGTTGGGTCTCATAGCTTTGGCAACATATGTCATCTTATGCTAGGTTCAGAATGAGACTTCTGCTGCATTGACTGGCATAGAATTACAGACCAAGCATAATTCAGGACACTGTTCATCCCAAAGGAAATTCTGCTGTCTCAGGCATGGAGGACATTGAATGAATATTACAAAAGGGGTGCCATTCAACTCCCCACTCAGTAATTAATAATCACCTCCCATGCTTCGAAGAGTGAGTAAGAAGCATAGCTCAACAATCGATCAGTTGAAGATAATTGGGGCTCTCAAGAAAAGACACTACATATAAATGCACTGGAGTTCAGAGATATCCATCTAGTTCTCAAATATTTTCTACCTCGTATCCAGGACAAAGTATTCAGGTCATCACAACAAAATGGCAATTTATTAGCTGAACAAACAGGTAGGAGGTCATTCGATCCTGCAAGGAAGCAATCAATTTATGGGTTTGGTGCATGTATCCCCTCCATGTACCTAATTACCCTGCAACAAGCAGGCCAAGACAATGACCTAACAGATCAGTTAAGCAGAGCTCTCATACAATTACATTAATGGTTTCTGAAATAGTCAGTAATACAGATATTTTCAACCTGTGGGAATTTCTGGACATAGATCTTTTTGCCACCAGCCAGAACTCTAAGTGTCCCCATTTTTACTCGAGAGCAGGAGAGACAGTTATCCATATTGGATGATTTTCTCCTGAATTGGAGGATGAATTTGTTTTATGGTTTACCTTCTTTTCCTTTTAGACAGAGGGTAATAAAAAAGATAAGACACGGTGCAGCCAGGATAATTGTAATTGCTCCAGCATGCCTGAGACAAAAATGGTGAAACAGATCTTCTTTGTCTTTCAAAGGGAGCATACAAACATCTTCCAATAACACGGGACATATTATGTCAACAGGATGAGAAGATTTATCACCCTAGCCTTCTTTTGCTACAACTAGCTGAACTGGCCATAGAACCTTAGTGGACCTGAAAAATTTTGCACTTTAGAGATACAGTATGCTCTGATTCATTCTAGGAAGCAGCCAACAATACAGTGTTATGATTAGACTTGGAAGGATTCTATTTTTGTCAGTAAATGTTGATTTCTCTGTAAACACACAGACCAATGAAATATTATTTCCATCTATTATCATTGAAATTTACAGATAGCCAAAGTAAGAAAAATGCTGTTTGAAAATTTATTAAAGCTTTAAGGATATTTGATTTAATATTTATGATTTAAAGATATTTACTTTATATATTTTGACAGGCTGTCAATTTGTATTTTTAATGGTTATAAAACTTTAACTTTTTAAATCTAAATGTCTATCGTCATTAAATAATTGTCAGACACCCTCTCCCTAGTTGTCTGATCCCACCCATAATTTCCTGCAACTGTGAAAGTTAAAATTTATTAAAAATAAAAAACATCTTTAAAACCCAGAATTTTGAACTATGAAAATTTAAAACAATAAAAATAAATACTTTAAAATAAACAGATATTATCCATCAAAATTATTTTTAAAAAAATCAAATTCTACCAAGCCTTGTTGCAATCTTAAGGGTGCTAGCTTGGTGGACAGGAAAAGAGACAAGCACAAATGTTCTGTGAAGGCACCAATTCAATGTATTCTTGAATACGTACTGCATTTAATGTCTCTGCATCTTTCAGTATCTTCTCTGAAAAATACACTTAGCAACAGCAGCACATCATGTGCTCATACATAATAAATCTGTCTTTGCACGTAATGCAGTTGAGAAATTTATGAAAAGACCGGTTAATGTGTACTGCCAATAAAATATCTGGTTGCATCATGGGACATCAATGTAGTCTTAACACAGTTCACGAGCCCTTTTTTGAGTCCATGGTAGATAGTTATTTGTTTCATTTATCTAGTAAGATAGATTTTATAATAGCAATTAGTTCAGCCAGACATGTAAGCAAGTGACATGCCCACAAGGCAGACCCTCCATTCACTGTATTTCATGGAGATACAGTTGTCCTTCAGCCTTGCCCTAGAGTCCTTCCTCAGGATTTTATCAACCCAAAGCTATGGTAAGTTATATTTTTCTGTCTCCAGGTGGTTTCAAGAAATAAAGCAGTGGGGACATAATTCCTCCATCTGATAAATGAGTGGTTCAAACGAGAGTGCTTTCAACCAAAAATCTTTTTTCTTGAGTCCAAAGCACACACCTAAAATAGCAATAGTCTAGAGAACCCAGATATAGTTACCCACAGTCTGAGGTGATGTCAAGTGGTCAGTGGCAGGCTTCTGGTGGCCAGCCTTCCTCCTAGCTGCTGGGGAGTTGGATGTCAACCTCCTAACTCATAGAAAACCTCTCCAAATGACACACTCTGACTGATCTTTCTATAGGTTGCTCAAAACAAAGCTAGTAATAATTCATAATAACCCCTTGCAAATTTTTCTATCGTCAGCAAGCAACTCCTAGTCATAACATCAGTAAAACCTCATAATCAGGAACACCCAGATCCAAGGTCAGCCATCCATACTTCTGTCCATTCTCATGATTCTTCAAATTTTACTTTCCATCTTTATCAGCAAAACTGTAGTTATTTCATATGCTTATACAATGCTCAAGTGATTTCTAACTTTCTGGTGTTCTCGCTCCCAGTTAATTACGGCTGAATGCACAAAATGGCTGTGGTATTGTCAGGTCAGTTTCTCTCGTAACAGTGTCTGAATTCCATATTAATCAAAAGATTTGTTTATCAGTTTTCTTTCCTAGACATACTCATAAAGAAGAATTTAAATTACATACCTTAGATGCTCAAGGAGCTTTAGCTTACTATCCTAGCAGGACTGAAGAGTTTTGAAAATCCCCTATTTTTTTTTTTCCCTACACTGACAACTGAAAAGGTCACATTATTTCTTCACAGTCGCTATCTAGATGGGTTACACCGTGTATAGTACAGGGATATAAGACTGCATCTATTTTTCCTCTTACTGAGGGTAGAACATACTTGAGTAGGGCAATGACTACCTCTTTATCATACCTCAGATGTTACAATAGTTGAAATATGTAAGGGTGCCACATTGAGTTCTGTTCGTACCTTTATAAAGCACTATTGCTTAGATCTGTCATCTAGAGCAGCTGTTCAATTTGGTAGGGAAGTACTCCAATCCCTATTCAGTTAGGACTCAGAGTGCCACCATCCATTAATGGGGTACTGCTTCCCAAATTCAAGGCAAGGGACTTTCAAAGAAAAAATGGAGTTACTTACTTGTAACCAGAGTTCTTTGAGATGGATTCTGGATAGTCACATTCCTCGCTCACCTTCCCCTCTTTGTTGGAGTTCCATAAAATTCTGCCTCTGAGGAAGCAGTGGAAGGAACTGAGGAGGCAGAGGGCACTATGCCCCTTTTTATAGCCTCTCCCTCAGAACCTTTAGGAACACAAAGAGCAGATGTAGGAGGGGTGCTTGAGCACTCTAATGAGCACTGATACAAGAAGGTTCCACTGTCTGAGCTGCATTGGCCAGTGCATCCCATGAGTGTCAATATGCAGAGTCAGTCTCAGAGAACTCCAGTTCCAAGTAAGTGACCTCCACTTTTAACGCCAGAGGGAATCATTAGATCATCTAGCTTGACCTCTGGTCTAACACAGATCATATAATTTCATCCAGTTACTCCTGTAATAAGCCCAATAATATATTCAGAAAGGCATCCAGTCTTGATTTGAAGACCTCAGTAGATCACCTTCACTGTTAAAAACTAGTGCCTTATTTCTAACTTGACTTTGTCTTGCTTTAACCTCCAGCCTCTGGTTCTTGATATGCCTTTCTCTGCTAAATTAAAGAGCCTTTTAATACCCACTGTTTTCTCTCCATGAATATACTTATACACTTTAATCAAGTCACCTTCCATCTTCTTTTTGATAAGATAATCAGATTGACCTCCTTAAGTCTTTCTCTGTAAGGAATTTTTCCAGGCCTTGAATCATTTTTGTGGATCTCTAGTTTTTCTTTTTAAAAGTGTGGACATCAGAACGGGATGCAGTTTTCCAATATTGGCCTCACCCATGCAGTACACAGAAGTAAAATCACCTCCCTACTCCTACTCATTGCTCCCCTGTTTATACATCTTAGGACTGGTCTACACTGGGGGGGGGGGGAAATCGATCCAAGATACGCAACTTCAGCTACGCGAATAGCGTAGCTGAAGTCGAAGTATCTTGGACCGAATTACTTGGGGTCCAGATGGCATGGGATCGATGGCTGTGGCTCCCCCATCGACTGCGCTACTGCCGCTCTCTCTGGTGGAGTTCCGGAGTTGACGGTGAGTGCGTTTGGGGATCGATATATCGCGTCTTAATAAGACGCGATATATCGATCCCAGATAAATCGATACGGCGGGTAGTGAAGATGTACCCTAAGAATTGCATTGGCCCTTTTTGCCAGAACATCATATTGGGGGTTCATGTGGAGTTGCTTGGCCACTATGAACTGTTAATCTTCTATAGCAGTGATACTCAGACTTCCGTGGTTCAGGAGCCAAATTAGCAAAAGTACTACTCAAAAGAGCCACAGTAGTGTGAGTTCATTGTTTCATTTACTATTACTATTTATGTGTGTCTGTCTATGTATTACTCTCACAGCAAAATGACTGACCAAGTGATGTATAATCGGGTAATAACGTAATAAAAGCATCCTGACTGGTTAATAACTTAGATTGGTTAATAATTAAATTGCACAATGTTTTAATATCATGCTGCAAAGAGCTGCAGGAGACACAATAAAGAGCCACATGAAGCTGCCGAGCCTCATTCTGAGCAGAGCCAGCTCCAGCGTTTTTGCCGCCCCGAGCGGTGAAAAAAAAAAAAGCCGCAATCGGTGGCAGCTCTACTGCCACTGCTTCATTCTTCGGCGGCAATTTGGCAGCAGGTCCTTCCCTGAGAGGGACTGAGGGACCCGCCGCTGAATTGCCGCCAAAGACCCGGATGTGCTGCCCTTTCCCGTTGGCCGCCCCAGGCACTTGCTTGCTGTGCTGGTGCCGGCCCTGATTCTGAGTATCACTTTTTTACAGGGTAAAGCAATAATCAGTAAATCAATCAACAGTAAATTTATAACCCTTACTAAAGGAAAAATATGACTTTCTATTCAGCACTAAGAAAACACCTCTTACCATATAAGTGGGTGAATGGGAAGACTTGTATATTTGTAAGTGAGGGAGAAATGTGAGATCTGGCTGTTTCTCATCTGATTCATGTCTGTTAGCAGCCCTAAGCATCTAATTATTTGACACTTTCAAAGGAAAAGGGGAGCAGTTTATATACTGTGGCAAGGCAGTTCCTCCACTTCGGCAGGCTCAGCGCTTTCCCCTCTGGCAATGGGTGCCTGGAGTAAATCAGCCCCATTCTGGACAGTGTTTACTTTCCCATTTGCACAGACATTGTTTACTTTCCCATTTTCCAATATTTTCCAGGCAGGCCTCAGGGCAGGACCAAGGAGTGCCCCTCCACCAAACAAACAAACCCCCCTCCCCCCCAATTCCAACACAAAACAAAGCAGCATACCTTTCCCTACCCTCACTCTGAGGGTGGGTGGCCTTGTTATTGGCCCTGGAGTGCCAGCCTTTCCCCTAAATAGGCAGTCTGTTATGTAGTTTCCCCTGTAGGGAGAGCAGCACTCCACCCTGCTTCCACTAGCCCTGCAGCAGCTTGTCTCTCCTTTCCCCTATCACTGGAGGAGGAGTTTTTAAAGGTCTTAAGCAGCCCTTAATTGGGCTCAGATGGCCCTAATTGACCTGAGGTAACCTATTTTCTTAGGCAAAAGGACCTTTATCATTCTAGGGCTAATATACCCGCGTTCCACCACCCTCTTACATTGTCGCCTCGCTTACATAGAGTCCTTCACTTCGCTCTGCTTCAGTTTCAGAATGCTTCTAATTCAGTTTGCGTGTGATTATTTGACGTCACATTGCATTTATAATGTTTTATGATACTTCTTATAAATAGTTGTACACCACCATGAATAGGTTGGTGGGACGTTGGAGAGGGAGGTACTCTTTAAAGCTATATAATATATAACCTTCAAAAAACTGTGTTAAGAGAATGTTAAGGATGCAAAGTAAAGCACTCATAGGTTAGGAAATTAAGGTTGCTAAACCATCTTAATTTGGCTCTCTTGTGTGTGTGCTTTATAATATAGTCTTCAATTGTATGATCATACTAGTTTTTCAACAGGACCCCTATTTCATTCAGTACGTAGTATGCATCTGCTCTGGGGATGAATCAGGGTTGTGAAGTGAATGAGGCAGGTGTCTGCAGGACACCTAATTTCCCAACTTTGAAGTGATTGACTTTGCAACCTTAATATCCCTTTAATTAATTTTAATGGAATTTCCTAAGATTTTTAATAAGTAAATTGAAAAACCAGAAATTCCATCCTGTAAGGCATGGGGCACTCATTATGCCAGTTTTTGAGACTGTGCTCCAAGGCATGATGGTGCAATTGAACAATTATAAGAATATTTAAACATGGGCAAAACAGTCTGTTTTCCCCAATCTCTTTCTTTGAAATGGCTGAACCATTCCTGCTGAATCTTTCCAGAAAAATTCAGCCTGCGGTAGACACCAGGATGGAGTATTTCCACCCACAGAGTTTAAAATGGCAGCTGAAAGCATGATCTTGTAATAGAAAGTGTTAAGCAACCTTAACTATCGGTGGTGTGATCAGCTCTACCCACTGTAATATAGGCGAATAATTGTATGCTATATCAAGAAGAATCTCTTTAAAGACTCCCTGTAAAATGTGGTCCTTCAAGTTAAACGTGTGCTGAAACTGGAGCTCATGTTGGCTGAAACTAACTAGTATAAGGACTATGCATAATTTAAGACCCATGTAATTCATATTTTAAAGACTTAAATGCTGACCCTTTATACTGGCATGGATTTTCATTCATTTTATTAATTTTCATTTCATTTAGTCTCATTATTTATTTGCATTTCCACCTGTTGTCTCATGTCATACTCAGGATTGTAAATCCCCCAAAGCAGGAACTGTCTTTTTCTTCTGTGTTTGTACAGCATCTAGCAAAATGGGGTCCAGGTCCATGGCGAGGGCTCGTAGGTGCTACAGCAATACAAATAATAATGTGTCTTCAGAGATCACAAAGTCCATCTGACATTGTCCAGTATTTCTGGTGGTTTAACCTTTACCAGAAAATATTGCACTATAGCCAACAGTTTAGAGTTTATAAGACAATACTGTATCTTTGTTTGATATTCCAGATAAATAATTCTATTTTACTCTCACAGTATGGAAGAATTGATTAAATCCTAATGTCGTATTTGTCAGATTTGCACAATGTATGTATTGTTTATCAAGCAATTGTAATGGAAAATTTGACTTAATTTGACTCCAGCCATATCATGTGGCTTTTTTTCACTCATTCCAGACAAAGATTATGCATCAAAAAATATTTCACTATTGCATCCACAAAGGATAAATGAAGTCAATGCAACAGCAACAGATTGTTGATACTATCCAACTTTATGGAAGCATGTTGTTATGGTTCACAGTAGCCTGGATCGATAGTCACTATAGTAATACAATCCACGGACAGAATTTCAACAGCTTTCCAGATTTAATGAACTCCCTGTGAAGATAATAAAAATACATTAAAAAGGAAAACAAAATAGCATCATGTATTAGATATATCCTCAGGCGATGTTTCTGACTGATTTTTTTAATTTTATTTTATTTTATTGAGTTGCATATTTTAATTATAAAGCCAGTATGCAATGAAATTCATTTCTCCCTCCCAAAGTAAGGATAAACAGGCTTTGTGTAGGGAACCAAGTGGGTGTTGGGTTGGTATCCACACCACACACTTGAGTTGTCATTTCAGCCTATAGGCCATTGCTCACTTTGCTCTGTTCAGGTTTCTGGCCAGTAGATCAGAATAAATGCAAATCCAATGGCTCCTATCCCATTCTGCCCCTAATACTTCATTCCCTGCTGGCCTTTTGAACAGGCAAGGAGCCCATGGAGAGGAAAGATGGATGCACAGTTGTGTGCTCACTACAAGAATGTGTCCTACTTAAAACCCAAGATACTTTTCTTTTTAATTCTTTAGTATGTCATAGCCTGGAAAATATACCGATCCAAACAAACAAGCTGCTTAGATGAGGGATTATATAGCAATATGGGAAATGTTTCAATGTATCTGGTATTGGGAGTTCAGATGACATGATATTTAATAGCTAGTAGCTTTTGCCTTTGCTAGGGGGATCTGAGGCCATCTAAACATGCTGAAGAAGGATTAAAAAGTGATTTTTTCTAACAGTAGGCAATAAAGCAACAATTATGTATCATGCTGTGAAAAGTCATTATTTTTTTAATATTCCATGAAAAATAAATTGGAGAGCACATGTAGATCTCAAAAAAGATACATGATGGTGCAAAAATAAGCAAACATAAATTGAACAGTACAACTATATATTTGTTTCAAAAACTGATCTTCAGGGAGAATGAAAAATGTATTGTGATTAATTTTATTTCTTTGTATCCTCTTGTGCCTCAAAATAAAAAAAGACAATGATGCCATGATAGTGATGCTGACTAAATTACTTTTGGAAGTAATTGAGCCATTCTCAAGCCCAGTAGTATAGTCTCCAAAATGCATAGTATTAAGGGATTTCATTGTGAGTGTGACTGGGTATACAGACCCTCTGAGGCCTCCTGCTGGAGACCTTATGGCCCCGATACACCCTGCCCCAAAAAGGGACAGTGGAGAGGGTCCTCTAAGCTGCCTAAAGTGGCTGTGTCCCACACAGCCAATCAGGGCCCAGCAGCCTAGTACAAGAAGAGCTGCAGGGCCAGTGGGAGTTCAGTTCCTTGCTGGAGCTGTAGGAGGGTGGTTGGTGTGTGGCTGGCTGATGAAGCTGCAGAACCCTGGACAGGGCAGTGATGCCAGAAGCCGGGGAGAGCGAGAAGGAGCCCTGAGCTGGTTGCTGGGACTCCATTAGGACAACCCTTGAGGTAAGGGTGAAGATGGTGTGGGGAAGTGGCCTGGGGAATTAGAGAAGCTGTGTGACATAGTTAAAGAGACACAGCAGACAGCTGCAATCTATAGGGTCTCTGCGCTGGGACTGAGAGTAGTGGATGGGCCTGGGTTGCCCTTCACCCCTGCATTAGCCACTGGAGGGGAAGTGGCCTGGACATTGAGGCACCCCAAAAGGGAGACTGAACTATAGTGGCCCAGCTGGAGAGCTGTAGCTAGGAAGCCCCAAGAGGGTGAAGACATTGTCTCCAGGCAGGGAGCCCTGGAGCACTGCTCTATTCTGGAACAGGGACAATCTGAGAGAGAGAGAGAGTGCAGGCATGTGCACTTGGCCAAGGGGGTGCTCACGAGAGATGAGTGCACCCTGTTACAGTGAGTATGGACAATATCATTAAAATTATGGCTCAGGATCTCATGGAGAGGAAAAGGAGTGATTCTATATACATAGAAATGCCAGATATTTTTCCTCTTAAAAATCCTAAAGATAATTCAATAGGCCTAAATATGTTGTAGAACAAACTATTTTTAGCAATGATATACCTAGAACTAGTGAGACTATTTACTAACATTTAGGGTTTGATTCTTGTTCAGTGAAAAGCCAGGGTGATTAAAACCACTGGAAAGAAAGCAAAATTGAAATAAACAATTTAATTCTACTAGAATTATTTAAGACCAATGAAAAATTCACCAAAGCAATGAAAGTTAGAGAGAATCTCTGTGGTAAATTATCAATAACACATCAGTTTGTCAAAAATAAGTGGCAGTTCTCAGGAATATACAGTTCTAATTCAATATTTATCTTGTGCCTAATTCTTTCAGCATGCAAACTCCCTTTTTATTTATATTTTAATAGCTTCCTAAAATGTATCTATAGCAATGTCGTCAATTACAGCTCTTGCTGTCATCTTAACAGATACATTTTTAAACAATTCTAAACATAACATCACAGCCATACCTAGGCACCCAACTGTCTTTGATCTAGATTTTCCTATGGAAATTTTCCATTTTATTTTTTTTGGAAGTCAAATCCTAGTGAGGTAAATAGAAAGGAGCATAAACACTACCAAATTAGGTGTAAAAATGTAATAATTAAAGCCAAAAAGGAGTTTGAAGAACAGCTAGCCAAAAACTCAAAAGGTAATAAAATGTTTTTAAGTACATCAGAAGCAGGAAGCCTGCTAAACAACCAGTGGGGCCCCTGGATGATCGAGATACAAAAGGAGCACTTAAAGACGATAAAGTCATTGCGGAGAAACTAAATGAATTCTTTGCTTCAGGCTTCATGGCTGAGGATGTTAGAGAGATTCCCAAACCTGAGCCGTCCTTTGTAGGTGACAAATCTGAGGAATTGTCACAGATTGAAGTGTCACTACAGGAGGTTTTGGTGCTAATTGATAAACTTAACAGTAACAAGTCACCGGGACCAGATGGCATTCACCCAAGAGTTCTGAAAGAACTCAAATGTGAAATTGCGGAACTATTAACTATGGTTGTACCCAATGTACCCTGTACCAATGACTGGAAGATAACTAATGTAACGCCAATATTTAAAAAAGGCTCTAGAGGTGATCTCGGCAATTACAGACCGGTAAGGCTAACGTCAGTACCGGGCAAATTAGTTGAAACAATAGTAAAGAATAAAATTGTGAGACATATAGAAGAACATTGTGCAAAGTCAACATGGGTTCTGTAAAGGGAAATCATGTCTTACTAATCTATTAGAGTTCTTTGAAGGGGTCAACAAACATGTGGACAAGGGGGATCCAGTGGACATAGTGTACTTAGATTTCCAGAAAGCCTTTGACAAGGTCCCTCACCAAAGGCTCTATGTAAATTAAGTTGTCATGGGATAAGAGGGAAGATCCTTTCATGGATTGAGAACTGGTTAAAAGTCAGGGAACAAAGAGTAGGAAGAAATGGTAACTTTTCAAAATGGAGAGGGGTAACTAGTGGTGTTCCCCAAGGGTCAGTCCTAGGACCATCCTGTTCAACTTATTCATAGATGATCTGGAGAAAGGGGTAAACAGTGAGGTGGAAAAGTTTGCAGATGATACTAAACTGCTCAAGATAGTTAAGACCAAAGCAGACTGTGAAGAACTTCAAAAAGATCTCACAAAACTAAGTGATTGGGCAACAAAATGACAAATGAAATGTAATGTGGATAAAAGTAAAGTAATGCACATTGGAAAAAAAACCCCAACTATACATACAATATGAGGGGGGCTAATTTAGCTACAACTCATCAGGAAAGAGATCTTGGATCATCGCGGATAGTTCTCTGAAGATGTCCACGCAGTGTGCAGCGGCAGTCAAAAAAGCAAACAGGATGTTAGGAATCATTCAAAAAGGGATAGAGAATAAGATGGAGAATATCTTATTGCCCTTATATAAATCCAAGGTACACCAATATCTTGAATACTGTGTACAGATGTGGTCTCCTCATCTAAAAAAAGATATATTGGCCTTAGAAAAGGTTCAGAGAAGAGCAACTAAAATGATTAGGGGGTTGGAACAGGTCCCTGTGAGGAGAGATTAAAGAGGCTGGGACTTTTCAGCTTGGAAAAGAGGAGACTAAGGGGGGATATGATAGAGATATATAAAATCATGAGTGGTGTGGAGAAAGTGAATAAGGGAAAGCTGTTTACTTGTTCCTGTAATATAAGAACTAGGGGCCACCAAATGAAATTAATGGGCAGCAGTTTTAAAACAAATAAAAGGAAGTTCTTCACACAGCACAGTCAACCTGTGGAACTCCTTGCCTGAGGAGGTTATGAAGGCTAGGACTATAACAGGGTTTAAAAGAGAACTAGATAAATTCATGGAGGTTAAGTCCATTAATGGCTATTAACCAGGATGGGTAAGGATGGTGTCCCTAGCCTCTGTTTGTCAGAGGGTGGAGATGGATGGCAGGAGAGAGATCACTTGATCATTACCGGTTAGGTTTACTCCCTCTGGGACACCTGGCATTGTCCACTGTCGGTAGACAGGATACTGGGCTGGATGGACCTTTGGTCTGACCCATTATGGCTGTTCTTATGTCATTCAACAAATTCAGAATCTTTTCCAGTTCAGAGATCAAACTTAAAGGTCAGTTTCCTAGTTTTCCTTTATCTCTTTTTTTTAAATAATGATGTCTCGGTCAGGAGCTAAAAATCTCCACTACTGATTCTGTAACTTGATTGACCACTTTGTTTATGGCTGGAATTCAGTTATCTGGTCCTGGGGGTTCATCTGTTTTTAGTGGCACACTTCTCTGTCTTCTATTGTAATCCTTGCTTGCAGTAATTTTTCATAAAACTTGTAGTTGATTCTGGCATGTTTCGACTTGTGGAGAATGCTGAAGCAAAGACTTGACAACAGCTGTCAAAACTTAATTAACAACATTGCTGAATGTCAGATATAACACAGAACTTCAAGAGTGTGGTAATTTGTTCCTGAGCAGTGTCAGATATTTTGCTATGCAAACAGACAACATTTATGCTGCTATCTTGAAGCCTAAAAATAAGACATAACTTTTATAGGTGATAAAATGCAAACATTCTTTGGTTGAGGTGTTAATGTGTGAAAATACTATCTCCCTGCACAAGAAGTGTCTCGTGCCAATGTCAGCATTTCATGAGAAACAACCTATGCCTTTCTTTTTGATTATTTTTTTTTCTCATAGCCCTAAAGGTGTGTATGAAGAAGATTAAGACAAATGGCGTTTTTAATAGCATACTAAATGCAATCTGTCCCTCCTATTCCAACACTCCCACAAAATAACATTTACTCTCCAATGAAAATATGTTTGATCATCCTAATATAGAAGCTAAACCATGCAACTGAAAAGAGGGTAATTTGAAATTTCT
Source organism: Trachemys scripta elegans (assembly GCF_013100865.1). Classification (NCBI taxonomy): domain Eukaryota; kingdom Metazoa; phylum Chordata; order Testudines; family Emydidae; genus Trachemys; species Trachemys scripta. The sequence goes on along the minus strand of NC_048298.1, from coordinate 251,182,281 downwards.
GAAAAATATCCGAGAAAGGAAAATTGGCTATAACTAACATGTAAAAACTTTTAAGGCAGCAGATTTGGCTGATTTCCATTGCACTGAGCAGATTTTCTAATTGTATTTTATTAGTTTGATTTTGTTTCCTTAACATGAAAGTTTAGCAACACGTCTTTTTTTTTTTCTGTCTACGAGCAGGAATTCTTTTAGGAGCAGTAGGCTGACAAAGTCATATTAAATAACAGTTTTATGAGACTGGATTGGATAAAGTTTGGAGATGATTGATTACCTGTTTGCTTCTAATTGTCTGAGACTTCTCGAGCCCTCCAATATTTCTGGTGGGAATTCTCTTGGTAATGCTCCTGTTGTGTATCTCTCAACCAGACAGCTCTAGAAAGCCAAAATATTTTAGATGTGTCTTATAACAAGAATATTCATTATGTGCTGGAGATCATTTTGCTAGAGCTAAGCTTTTATGGAAACATCTGTTACCTAACTGTGTTTTTTTAATTAGAAAAAACAAAGTGATTATCATTATGAAAAATACCTGGATATGTATGAGAATACTAAACCTTCAACATTTTGGTAGGTCTATCCCTTAATATCCCATCACCACCCAATTGATTTCTAAAGTACCATCTCTTGGAAACACTAACTTAAAAATAAAACCTGCTACCTACTTTGATTAGACAGTGCTAGATATTGTATACTTGCTTTGTCCATGAGCCAGAATGTACTCATCTCCAGAACACTCCACAACAACATTTTTAGTTACAAAAGAATGGCCATACTGGGTCAGGCCAATGGTCCATCTAGCCCAGTATCCTCTCTTCTGTCAGTGTCTGGAGCCAGATGCTTCAAAGGGAGTGAACAGAACAGAGCAATTTACTAAGTGATCCATCCTCTGCTGTCCAATGCCAGCTTCTATTAGTCAGAGGTTTGGGGTCACCCAGAGCATGGAATGGCATCCCTGACCATCTTGGCTAATAGCCATTGATGAACCTATCCTCCATGAACTTATCTAGTTCTTTTTGAACCCACTGTACTTTTGGTCTTTACAACATCCCTGGCAATAAATTTTTAAACCTGCTACCTGTTAATTTCATTGGGTGACCCATGGTTTGTGTGTTATGTGAAGGGGTAAATAACACTTCCCTATTCATGTTTTCCACCATTCATGATTTTATAGACCTCTGTCATATCCCCCCTTAATCGTATCTTTTCTAAACTGAACAGTCTTAGTCTTTTTAGTCTCTCCTCATATATAATCTGTTCCATACCCCTAATCATTTTTGTTGCAGAACCCCCAATAGAACCCTTTGTCACAGGCCCAAGGACTCTCTCCCACAGGCGGGTCCCATGGGAAGGCAGATCAGCATTGTATGTTGCTATCGTGGTTGTAAGCATTGCCAGGCATTGGGGGGGGGGGAGGAAAGGGAAGGTCAAAGGTGTGAATGTGGAATGGAAGAATCCTTTACAGGTAGCAAGAGGCCAAGAGGGGAAAAAAGGAAGAGAGCAGAGAATGGGTTAACTCAACACTGTAGCTAGCTAGCTCATCCGATGATAAGACGTTATGCTGGCCCCAGTCCAAGGTCACGGAAATCCGCAGCGGCGTTTTTCTCTTACTCAGCCACAGACAGCCATGAGAAAAGAAAAGGTACACTGAACCAGGGCTGCAGAGATGGAAAACACAGGCGAGACCACGAGGGAGGGGGCGAAGCAGAGCTGTGTGTCCCTGGAGCTGGTGTGTTTTGGGAGCTGAGAAGGCCACAGAAACCTGAGAACCTAACTGTCAGGGTGGTTAAACACTGGAATAAATTGCCTAGGGAGGTTGTGGAATCTCCATCTCTGGAGATATTTAAGAGTAGGTTAGATAAATGTCTATCAGGGATGGTCTAGACAGTATTTGGTCCTGCCATGCGGGCAGGGGACTGGACTCGATGACCTCTCGAGGTCCCTTCCAGTCCTAGAATCTATGAATAAGGCCCCAGAAAGCCAGTTTGGACTGGTACAAAGAACACCAGGAACAGAGGGCCCTGAATGAAAACACCCCCAAAAGAACCCAGGACTTAAAAACCCTCCCGAGAGCCAAAGCAAGTCGGAGATTATAGCTGACCCCGGACGACCTGGGCCCAGGACAGAACTCCCGTCCACCCTCCCCCCTTTTCTTCTTACGTTACACCCAGGCTTGGCCAGCTGTGGGTAGAGCGTGTGTGAGTATGAAAGTGGGTTAGGGCTTGGGGCATTAACGCTTTCTTACTTCCTCTGAGTGACGTGGGGAGCACCCATCACTCTCCGCTATTATTTTATTAGTAAAGCTTTAAAATTTAAACTCTTTGTAACTGAAATCTGTCACACCTTCTCTGTACTTTTTCTAATTCTAATATATCTGTTTTCAGATGGGGTGACCAGAACTGCATGTAGCATTCAAGGTATGGGTGCACAATGGATTTATATAGTGGCATTACCATATTTTCTGTCTTATTATCTATCCCTTTCCTAACGATTCCTAACATTCTGTTAGCTTTTTTGACTGCTGCTGCACACTGAGCAGATGATTTCAGAGAACTATCCACAATGACTCCACAATCCCTTTCATGAGTGGTAACAGCTAATTTAGACCCCATCATTTTGTATGTCTAGTTTGGATTATGTTTTCCAATATGCATTACTTTGAATTCATCAACACTGAAGTTAATATGCCATTTTGTTGCCAAGTCACCAAGTTTTGTGAAATCCCTTTGCAACATTTCACAGTCTGCTTTGGACCTATCTTGAGTAATTTAGTATCATCTGCAACCTTTGCCACTTCACTCTTTATGCCTTTTTCCAGATTATTTATAAATACATTGAACAGCACTGGTCCCAGTACATTTCCTTAGGGGATCCCGCTATCTTCCTCTCTCCACTGTGAAAACTAACCGTTTAGTCCTACCCTTTGTTTCCTATCTTTTAACTAGTTACTGATCCATGATAGGACCTTTCTTCTTATCTCATGGCTCCTTACTTTTGCTTAAGAGCCTTTTGTGAGGAACCTTATAAAAGAGTTTTTGAAAGTCCAATACACTATGTCGACTGAATCTCCCTTGTCCACATGTTTGTTGACACCCTCAAAGAATTCTAATAGATTGAATTAGGCAAGATTTCCCTTTACAAAAGACATGCTGATTCTTCCCCAGTATATATTTATCTATGTATCTGATAATTCTGTTCTTTACTATAGTTTCAACCAATTTGCCTGGTACTGAAGTTAGGCTTACTAGCCTTTAATTTCCAGGATCACCTCTGGAGCGTTTTTTTTTAAGTACCTTATCACAATAGCTATCCACTAGTCATCTGGTACAGACGCTGATTTAAATGATAGGTTACATACCATAGTTAGTAGTTCTGCAATTTCATATTTGAGTTCCTTCAGAACTCTTGGGTAAACATCATCTGGTCCTGGTGACTTATTACTATTTAATGTGTCAGTTTGTGCCAAAATCTTCTCTATTGACACCTCAATCTGGGACAGCTCCTCAGATGTGTCCCCTTAAAAGAATAGCTTAGGTGTGGGAATGTCCCGCAGTGATGACTGACGCAGAGAATTAATTTAGCTTCTCCACAACGGCCTTGTCTTCTTTGAATGCTCCTTTAGCACCTTGATCATCCAGTGGCCCCACTGATTGTTGAGCAGGCTTCCTGCTTCTGATGTACTTCAAAAAATTTGCTGTTAATTTTTGTGTCTTTTGCTAGTTGTTCTAGTTCAGTGTTTCTCAAACTGGGGTCGCCGCTTGTGTAGGGAAAGTCCCTGGTGGGCCGGGCCGGTTTGTTTACCTGCCCCGTCCGCAGGTCTGGCGGATTGTGGCTCCCACTGGCCGCGGTTCACCGCTGCAGGCCAATGGGGGCTGCTGGAAGCGGCGGCCAGTAAGTCCCTGGGCCCGCACTGCTTCCAGCAGCTCCCATTAGCCTGGAGCAGCAAACTGCGGCCAGTGGGAGCCGTGATCGGCTGGACCAGCGGATAGGGCAGGTAAACAAACCAGCCCGGCCCACCAGGGGCTTTCCCTACACAAGTGGCGACCCCAGTTTGAGAAACACTGTTCTAGTTGGTCAACAAATTAAAGTATTTTTGTGGCTAATGAAAATGTGAACAGTTAACCTTTTTACTGATGGTTACAATAAAATACCTGCGGTTATACTGCTAGTTTATCCAACTCTTGGTGGTCTAGTTTTTTTTTATATGTGCTGCTGAAGAAAGCTGTATCCAACTTTTGCTGATCCTTTTATAAACTACTTCAAAAAAAGAATTTGCAGAAAGGGGCAGCCAGCTATAACATATCAAGGCACAGTAGGATGATTGGGAGTTTCAAAACAAATCTAGGTCATGCCAAAAGAAAAAAAATGTAAAGGGTATTTCATAGGAATTGCCCTTAATGTAAAGCAAAATATCTTTGGGTGCCTCCTAGGAGACAAGTCTGCATATGAACCAGATGATTATTTTACCCATCCAGGAATACAGTTTCACAAGCATGTGTCTGATGCTGTTAGAAAGAACTCTTCAATGCAAATTCACGTGTACTTACATTTTAGTATTATGTTCAAGAATCAGATATTCCATGTATTTGCTGCTTAGTCACATTTTAACATTTAGGGAATAACTCTTGCATCTAAGTAAATGCTCTGCAAAATGTTAAATTTACAATTTATATCTCAGAGTCATCTCAAGAAGTATTTTTCAGCATTGCTCCCCAGCCACCACAGCCCTCTGGTGCCCTCCTGTCGCTGCACCTCCCCTTGGGCTTCTGTGGGGAGCCCAGAGAGGCAGCAGGAGCCTGGGTAATGAGGGGATGGGTGGAGAACCTGGAGACGCAGCAGAGGCTGGAGTGCCAAAATACATGTTCACCCAGGGCACTATTTTCCCTAAAGCCAGCCCCGGTTAAGCCTCACAAAATAAGTACAGGGATTGGGACTTGTGACAAGTGGAGATCTTCTGCTTTCACGTAAGCTTACCCTGGATATTATATTGACAACTAGATAAAACATTTAGTTGTAGCACATAACTAGTTGTTTCAGTGTCCACAATACTGAGCACATGCACAACTTCAGATAAGAAATTACCATTGCTGTAGCCATTGGGCTCGCACAGTGTTTTTGGTTCAGTGACATAATACAACTCGCGAAGACATTTGGCCTCCAGTCTGTGATTCCTCCTTTATGGTGTTTTCCTAGTCTCAATCCCCCTGACTTCTGTAAAATTACAGGAAATTGCATTGGGAGCCAACCCACAGATTCAATCTGGTTTACCCCGGCAGCTTTATCTTCTCCCTGTAGAGCTGAGATGGATCTGACTGGTCCTCACTGTGGCTGCCAGTTTTGCACCCTTGATAGAATTCACCATTGATCGGTCGGGAGCTTCCAGCTTCTAATTATTCCTGCATGTACACACACACATGCATGTCTGCCCTTAATGAAGCCTTCCACACCAGCTTCAAAACAGCAACTGAGCATGGTTAACAAATTCCTGCACTCCCTCTAATGTGCTGAAATAGCAACTACTTGTTTGCTAGTCACTCAAGCATCTATTCTGCCACCTTGTCTGGGAATGTTTCCAGATCCACTCAGAGAAAGTAGAAACAGCAGTTGTAATTACAGAAATAAGGTTTTTGGCTGAACACCAGAAAATAAGGGACAAAAGCAAAGGGGAAGAGGTTACACCAGCAAGACTTGTTAGGGGACATGGAAATGCTATCAAGAATTTTGTGGGTTATTTTGGCAACGTGTATCAAATACAAAATAATAGTAGATATGAAATTTCATATTGTCACTATTACTTTAACTAGGGTGACCAGATAGCAAGTGTAAAAAATTGGGATGGGTTGGGGGTAATAGGTGCCTAGATAAGAAAAAGCCCCCAAAATTGGGATGTCCCTATAAAATCGGGACATCTGGTCACCCTAACTTTAACCCCCGCACTCCCACCTTAGTGACTAATACTGAGCGTCTAGTTTTCAGTTCTAAAATGCCACCGATCGTTTGTTGCTGTTAGGGAGAGATGACATTTGACTACATCTTCCCATTAACCTAAAGAAGCAAAACCATCCATTTTTTGTTATGTACGGCTAATAGATTAAGCTTAGCAACAAAGGAGTATGTCATTGTGTCTTCACTAGAGGTTATTTCAGCAGGGAATGTTGCAGGGAGTGTGGGTACATATGAATAAATCGTTCAAAACATCGCTGATTTTAAAAGATGTACTGCAGTGCTTAATCGAAATTGAGAGAGCTGGCATGGTTTTGAAAAAGGTCACCTAAAACCAATAGGCAGTTGGTAATTTTTAATATATATGACTTGTCTAAAGAAGTTTACTTGCATATATTTACTCCTTCAGTGCTGACAATAATGGCAGATAAATCTAATAAAGTTACACTTCTTATGTGTAAATTTTTCCTCCTTTTTAATTTGTTTTCCCTTCTCAGTGATTTTACTGTTCATCATTTTTTCTAGGTCTGCTGAGTGAGTTGGAAGTGAGATGGGAAATTATTATTATTATTATTTTTGGGAGCTATAGAATTATACCATTAAAGTTAATTATACTAGCAATTAAAAAGCATCTAGTTATTTGGAAACTGTCAGTGGGGATGAATTGTTCTTTAATGTCTCCACACAGGTATTAGTTTGATGTGAAAGTAGGAAATCTGTAGGTCAGTGCAATATTTCTTGTTGCTTTTTGCTGTCAGGATGCTTTCCCTGCTGCCCTTGAAAGGCACAGAAGTACAGGATAAACCACATTATAGAACTCCTTATCTTTCTTATGGGTATAGGTAACAAATATTCTCATTAACGCTCAGCCTATGAATTATGGACCTGGCTATTTACTGTACAGAATTATAAATTGTCTAGGACTATTTTGCTCACAGGCTTTTGACTGAAATTTGATTCCTTTTTGCAATGCTGTTAGTTATTAAGTAAGTTTGGAGTGCTAGTATATGAGTTTTTTAATTGTGAATGTATTACACATGGTGGTTTTGTTGTTGTTTATCACGCATGGCCAAAAAAGCCTATCGCATCTCTTTTGTCTCATTGTTACACTTGCTCTAATTTTAAAACAAGTGTAAAAATTCAGACGACATATATGCATCAGGCTTAATGCAGTTGTATTTTATTTACATGCCTGTCTGTCTGTATCAAGGATTCTTAATTGGGTTTTATATTCACTTGGCTTGACTTTAGAGCACAGCTAGTGACACTGTCTTAATAAGCTGCAGAAAAAGAAAGGCAAATAGAATATTTATAACCTGGAATCTGTTCCCAGAGAGTGTGAAGTGTTACCAGATTCAGAGCTCACCCCGAAGACAAGTTACTCATTCAGTATGAAGTTGTGCCCTGCTGCCACTCAAAGAAAGGCTACTCTTTATACTATGGTATTCCTCCTCACAAACTGTAGCCCTTTTATTTTTCTTTTCTTTAGTCGGGGCAAATATTTGGAAGCAAACAAATTCTCTTTAAAAGTAGCAAGGAGAGCAATAGCAACTTCCTTGCAAATTGTACTTGAATATTTTATAGAAATAAGAAATGTGCCTGGGTGCTTTCTCCATATTTTTCCTAATGATAGATATGTATTTTTTCTGCTCTCCCAATTTTAAATAAGATGCATAAGTTTCCTTATTTAAAATGGGAAAGTAAAATGAGCCCCCTAAGATACAATTTTTCATTCAGTAAAGGTCAGAAAAACATAGCTTAGCAATGGTAAGAAAGATTATCTACCATCAGCTCCTTTTTCAAGCATCTAAATTTTCAAAGATTTTGGAAGTCTAGATGTATCATGCAGCAGCACTCCATTGTCTTGTATGCAGTTGTGTGAACTCCTTGTGTTTCTTTTTCTTTCCCTGGAAGGTACCCCATCATAACAGATCACTGCTTTTGGTCAGTATCTCTGAAACCAAGCAGGAGAAAGCTCCCCAGGTTCAAAATTCTACTTCTCTTTGTTCTGGCAGGAACTGTCTTGCTTCAGCACCTACCATAGAATATTGGCAACTCCTGTTGTGCCAACCACTAGTTCCATTTTGCCTGCCATCTGTGAAAGATGCTGCAGCCAAGTATGTCAAATAATATGGGTGCCTTGTCCTCTTTAATACCTCCTCAGCTCTCTCCTCTTACTCACCGATTTAGCATTCTTTTCTAACCTCTGGTACTTTAGCCCCAGTGTTCTCAGTATTTTTTGTTAATGATGAGCCAGGTTGCTTTGCAACATCACGTCTTGGGTCAGTCAGGGCTTCCAAGCACTGAACCTCATAGTGCCAGCTATCTGAGTGCTTCAGTTCTGGCTCCACTGGCAGAAGCTGAGCTGGAATCCTTGAATACTTTGACCTTTATTCTGTATTATTGTTGCCTTCATTGTTACAGGCCCATTGATATAGGCTCAAAGCTGTTCCTTGACTGACAATATTGAGGCAGTCAGCTTGATTGGGTGTGTGATGTCACCATAATGCATTGAAGCTTTACAATCTCAGAGTCTTGTCAGATGGTGCTTGATGTAGCATCCTTGTTGAGTGAGTAACCCCTGCACTGAGCTAGGCCTGCATGAAGAAGAGCTCACTTGACTGATAATCACAATCAGTTCATGTCTTGATTCCTCAGCTCTTGAAGTAACCAGTGGAGGCCTACACCAACCATAGCCCTGATTGTATAAGACTGGCTCTTCAATCTAGGCAAAAACAAGAAAATAATAATAAAAAAATATATATATATGGAGATATACCTATCTCCTAGAACTGGAAGGGACCTTGAAAGGTCATTGAGTCCAGCCCCCTGCCTTCACTAGCAGGACCAAGTACTGATTTTGCCCCAGCTGCCTAAGTGGCCTCCTCAAGGATTGAGCTCACAACCCTGGGTTTAGTAGCTCAATGCTGAAACCACTGAGCTATCCCTTCTCCCTGAAGATTGATCAGGCTGATGTCTATGCAGATAACATCATGTAAGGGGTAAACCCAGGACCTACGAGTCAGGAGATTTGAGATCTAACTCCCATTCCACTGTTGACTCACTGGGTGATGTTAGGCAAATCACTGGACGGCTCTTAGTTTCTCCATCAGTAAATTGAAGACAAACATGTTGTGCACTTAGGTACAATGGTGCTGAACACAGTGTAAGTATATAGAAAAATGTATTCATTCAACCACATTGCTTCAGTTGAAATTGCTCCTTGCCCCAAATCCAGGACATCAGAGCCATATCTTGATACTTGACAGTATTCTAATCCTTCACCACTGTTGTAGTGCCAGGTATGAAGTTAAGACCTACATTATGTATCTCTATTCTGTCATACTCTGTTATCCATCTCAATGCCATCAATTCACAAGCCTTTCCTTTCTCTAATGTGTATAAAAAGATGGAGAAATGGATGGGGAAAATAGTCCTAATATAACATACCTTGTCCTTAATTTTTTTTGTAGCACATAGTGTTTTTTCATTTTTCTTCATTTAGTTTGGATAATTATCTCAGATTGGAGCAAACATTAAATGAACCTTTTGTGTGTGTGAATAGAATGGTGTTGTGAGCCAAGCTGTTAGAATCATTATCCAAGAAACCTTGACATCACACAATTCATCAGGCTTTGTTTTCAAGCATTCTATGGTATTGTTTTGTGTCTTTGATCTGTATAATGAAACAGGAATAAAACCTTTTGTGTTCTTGCCTACTTAACAATCTAGACCAACTGGTTTACCTCTGCTAGTCAAATTTGCTAGGCAAAATGATGAGTAACCAGCTCCCAAGGTTCCCCCCCCCCACCTAGCTCATTTTTCCTACAGACAAATCCACGCATTTGACTCATTTTATATATGTGCTGCAGTAGATTATATGATATAACTCAAAAAATAGTTTGAACAAAGATGATTTTTTTGGGCAATTTCTGCATTTTTGGTAAGATCAATACTGTACAGTGTTTCAAAGTCTTTTCATCCTGGTCCTTTATGGAGAGAGGAATTCAAAAAGAGTTGAGTGTCATCACAATCTGAGAAGACGTATTTATTTCCCCCAATTTCCCCCATTTCCCTTGACAAATAATAAATTGCCTCTTAATTTATGTTAATGTGAAAATCACAAATGTAAATCTTCTTAAATAAAAAAGAATCTGGCAAACACTTAGGCACTTAAACAACAAGGAATCTGGTGGCACCTTAAAGACTAACAGATTTATTTGGGCATAAGCTTTCATGGGTGAAAAACCCACTTCTTCAGATGCATCTAAAGAAGTGGGGTTTTTTACTCATGAAAGCTTATGCCCAAATAAATCTGTTAATCTTTAAGGTGCCCACTGGACTCCTCATTGCTTTTGTGGATAGACTAACATGGCTACCCCTCTGATACTTAGGCACATGCTTAACTTTTAAATACTGCTTACATGCTTAAGAATAAGCATTTGCATGTTCACAGGATCAAGGTTTAACAACTTGTAGTTTATACTTTTAACATTTTGATTACATATAATTTGATAAATTATATAGGTAGAGAATTTAAAATCTTACATTTTTCTAATAAAATTCAAAAACTCATAGATGTATAAAATCCCTCACAAGCTTCCTTAAACTGAGGGGGGATAGCTCAGTGGTGTGAGCATTGGCCTGCTAAACCCAGGGCTGTGAGTTCAAATCCTTGAACCACTTAGGGATCTGGGGCAAAATCAGTATGTGGTCCTGCTAGTGAAGGCAGGGGGCTGCACTCAATGACCTTTCAGGATTCCTTCCAGCTCTATGAGATTGATATATCTCCATTTATTATTATTATTATTAAACCCATACATTTCTATCTGTGGAGATGTTGTATATTCCTTCCTATTAATATATTGTCACTTTTACTGAAGCATAACCTTTTTTTTTAAAAGAGAGGAGTGAGTTCTCATCATGGGCTCTAACCTGCAAGGTACTGAGCACTTGGAGTCTTGATCCATCAAAGCAGTTTAAGCACATGCTTAACTATAAGCACATTGACCCATTGAAGTCATTAGGACTATTCCAATACTTTGCTGCATCAGATGCCGAGTGGTCAGCACCTTTCAGAATTGTACCCTAAATAAGGATTATGAAATGAAAAGATTTGTGAAGGCCAGTTAAGAGAAGAGGTGGGCTTAGAATTCAGGATCTCGTGTCTCCTAGATCTACACCAGTACCCTAGGCTGGTGGGGAAACCAGGAAAAGGATCATCCCTTTTTACCAGAATCTGGCTATTCCTCAAAATTTTGAAGTGTTTTGACTGGTTTGAGGGAGCCATTCTGAGGATAGTTCAAGGCACAGTTACACAAACACGCAGCACCTTCCTTAGGCAGGAACTTCAGGCCTGGTCCAAAGCCCATTGAAGTCATATCTTTCCATTGATTTCAGTGGTCTTTGAATCAGGGACTTAATGAGAATCAGCACAAAAATATACTTTGCATACTGTTGTATGATTTTCAAAGGCTTATTGCTTAGTGAAATCAAAACCAATTTCCTCCAGGAGAAGGCCATTCATTTATACCCAACAAGGCAGATTGCAACTTTTACACTTCAGTTGTGAAAACTGTAAATATTTTGAAAGGGGAAAGATAGATTTTTGCTTTCTTCTCTCTCAAAACCAGCTTGAATAATTCTCCATCAGGCAGAGCTCAAACCTTGGAAATTCAGCCTGAAAAGTTATGCTCTTCCAAAAAATAGAGAGAGCAGGGACGGTTATGAAAACTGCTTTGCGACTTTAACCAAGCAGATGCTATGTTTACTTTATGCATTCTACACCAACCCCACTCCCCCAACAAACTTCAACACACATGTTGCACTTTCTTTGCAGCACAGATGAACTGCAAAGTTTGGATCTTAATCCAGGCTCCAGTCTTGTAAACAGTTGTGCTAGTGAAACCTAGCACCTACGCCAAGCCTTATCTACTTCAATGGGACTCCAGGCAGCCTGCACAGTCACAAAGATACATCTGCACAATCCAAACAAACGTTTAGTGTTTGGATCTGGGCTTTGGTTCTATCCAAAAGTCTAGAAAATTTAAAATGTGACTTAATTTTGTTTTCCTAAATAAGATTCAAAATAATTATCCCATAAGCACTATTTATTTAGCCTAAACATTAAATTGCTCATCTGAAACAATTAACAAGATTCTCATAATGACTTTTAATATCTAACTACAGTATTTATTCTCCCAAACAGACTTCAAAGTCCTGTTGCTTAATATAATAACTACATTAGTTGTAAACAGTGAAGCGAGGCTAAGTGTTTTATTTATTTATTTTTTAAAGTAGTGACACCATGTTTACTTCCTGTCCAGGGCATCACATTTGTTGAAGCTGCTCTGTGACTTTCTCTTGCATCTTTAAATATGCACCACTGTGTAGTTCATAAAGAACAGGTGATTGATTATACTGGGGGTAGGAGAGGTGGAAAAAATATTTAACAAACCACAGGAAATGTAATTATCCTAGAGTGAGTTATGATATTTTCTCCTAGTTTTTATAAGATTGTTGGCATGGGAATTATTTGTGCAGCAGGAACTATAATTGCCTCTTTTTTAAATGTATGTATATATGAACCATATATATGTACACACTGTTTCTCAGTAGCAAATTCCAGCATAAAATGAGAGATGGATCTCAATAAAAAACTTGGATATAAGCACACACACCCCCAAATTTGGGGGAGTAATGGATTATGAATCTGAGCTGCGCAGCTTGGCCCATCTCTGTAATTTCCCAAACAAAGCCTTGAACCCAAACATGCCCAAGTTTTGGGGGTCCCTAATTGAGAAGAGTGTGAGTGTGTGTGTGTGTCTCCTGAGCTTATCTGTATTTCTGGTACAGTTGTGCTGATATCTAATTGTTGGTATTATGGTTCCTGCCAAATTAAGGTCCATCAAGACTTTGACGAGGACTTCAGATTCTAATAAAATAGAACTTAAGTCCATTGAATATGCTGACTGAATTCTTTCTGATGCCTTATGCACACACACATCAATTTTGGAGAAAATAAATAAAGATCAATCGCTCTGACATTAGAACTCATGGTATTTGTTTGGACCATTGGAATGTGCACTGTTCAGTTGCACTAATATCCTTAACCCTCTGCTTAATCATCTGCTGATATAGTGTTTAAATTATCATGTGTTTGAAATGAATGGACTGCCATTATAAAGCAGGCACTTCTTACAGCACAGGAAGTGCATCTCTGCCAGATATACAGTATCTCGTGCGTTTGACAGTGAAGCAAATTATGAGCCAAATTATAGTGGACACTGTACAAACATGCAAGGGCCAAGGGGTTGTAGAACAGTTGACTAACAAGTTAAAAACAACATGTTTTGATCTTAGTCAAGACAAACCCACAACATCTCTTTTGGGCAGCTAGTGCTGCATAGCCCAGAAGGGTCATTTAATGATGGGCTGGGAGTAGGCATCCTCCATCCATCAGGCTGTGTTGGAGGAAGCATGCTACAATATACCCTTACAGAGCGTAGAAGAGACCACCAGTGAGTGCCCTTATTCACCACAGTGCCTGGGAATATTATGCCTCCCTCCACCGTGCAGCCATTCACAGTGTGGTTCAGGAAGCCTCAGGTTTATCAGTAAACCTGATTCACGCTGTTGTCAAGAATCCTGTCTGCAGCCCAGCTACAATGAGGCAAGCCACGTGCAATCCCCACGCTACCAGGAAATCTAGAGCTGGTCAGCATGACACACACAGCGAGTGGGCTAGCAAACCCCTGAGACATTTTTTCAAGGCATTTCCATGCCAGCCTCCATCCCTGGGACTCCTACAGAGCCCTGCACACAGTATAAAACTCTTGTCCTATAGGGGAGTATGTCCTTGCTGGTCAAGCTCCCCTGGCGGGGAGGAGATGCGAATTCCTAACTGCACTTTTCCTCTATATGGGGAGTGAAACAAATCTTTACATTTAGGATACTTTTCTTTAAGTCTGAATCCCATAGTTAATTGACAATTGCACAAAAAACTATACGATCGATAGAATGGAATTTTTCAGTCTTGTGAAAGAGAACAAAAACCATTCAGGTCTTGCACCATTTGTACCACAAGTTATGGAACAGACTCATTGTGCTTCAATATCTTGACTACAGTTAATGCAGCTCCTATATTCAGGGCTGGCTCCAGGCACCAGCTAAAGAAGCAGGTGCTTGGGGCGGCCAATACCAAGGACGGCACTCCGGCCACTAATGGGGTGGCACGTCCGCTTCGGTGGCAGGTCCCTCAGTCCCTCTCCGAGTGAAGGACCTGCCGCCGAATTGCCACCAAAGAGTGGAGCGGCACGATCGTGCTGCCGCAGTGCTTTTTTTTTGCCACTTGGGGCGGCAGAAAACCTGGAGCTGTCCCTGCCTATATTTGCCTGTTTTAAGTTTGTTTCTGTAAAAGCCAAATTCCTTCAGAAGGTGGGAACATATGCACTAGTTGCTGGTAACAAGAACTGAGTCAGAGGGTGACAAGTGATCGAAGACAGCCTAGCAGCTATGCTTATAAGGATAGTATGTCCTGGAGACCATTTTAAGGCTATTGATTAGTGGATGATGAATGTGTCTTAAAATGGTATTCTTTAGTGTATTCATTGATCTTCGTGGAGTCCTACCAGTGTGCCCTCAAGTGTGTCATGGAGAGCTCAATACATCATAACCGATGGCTACTCAATAATAAATTACACAGCACCATTCTGTCACTGTTTCCCTCTTCTTTTTAGACTTGGGGGCATCCAAACTAAACCCTTTTATTAGCACCAATCAGTAAGTGGGGTCTTGCTGAAATTCTTGTACATAAATGTACTTTTTAAAAAATATGCAGTAGGTCTGATTAATATGTTATGGCAGCTGGGTAAAGCTACTGACCTTTAGTTTAAAAAAAAAAGGAAAATGTTTTTCCAGTTCATGAAGTTAGTCAGTCACTTGGAAGTTATTGTACTACCTCCATTATTGTAAGCATAATATTTGTTCCCCAGTGAGCAAGATACAAGCTACACATTCAGCCTAAGGATGAGAACTACATCAATCAACTGGAGTAATCAGGCCTGAGTTACTATAACAAATTTATTGCTTATCTCATTGCGACAAAGTGGTAGATATGTTATCAAGACAATTGCCAAGTGAGAATAGCATCCAAAAATGGATACTAGATATAATCATTCATCAAACAAATTAAAGTATATACATATATTTTAAATATTAAATGTTGTCTTTGTTACAAAATGATGGGTTGAGAAGAGGATATTTGAAAGGTAATGAACATGAAAATCTTTCTGAACAGTACTTTCTTTTTATAAAAAAAACATTTTATTGTATCTGTCATAGGGCATGAATAAACATTATGCAGAGTAACCTGATGAAGTATCCGTATTGCAGTATTAAAATAACATGATAATCTACATTGTTTTGGTTAAAGCATCTGGGTAGCTCTGATCTACAGTTATGTAACATATTGCAATTTATGTCTTCTCTATTCCCACTTCATATAACAGTAAAGAGTCCAATGGCCATGTTACCAGTTTGGTAGCAAAGATTCTTTGTATTGTTTCTTGCCATACTGTAGATATGACAGATGGGTCTGCCCCTTAAAGGCAGTAATACCTAGTGATGAGTCCACCCTGCCTCAGAGCATGGCCCGTTAAGGGTCCATTAGATAGATAGACCTAAGGAGGATAGAGCTAGAGAGGAATTGGCCCTGGGAATGCATAGTGATTGAAGAAGAGATCTTGTCACAGTTCCTTTAATGACCCAGGGCCAGGAGCCTTGCAAAGTGGGTGGGGCAAAGTGTCCTTCTCACCCAGCCAATGAAGAATTAAGCTGGGAGAAGGGAGCAGTATAAATGCTGCTTCCTCCCTCAATAATGGGCAAATGCTCTCAGATGCTGCAGGGAGTATAAGGAGGCTCCTGCAGGGCCCTGAGTTAACAGGGAGAAGACACCAGCAGGAGAATGTCTGGTGGTTGAGCCCTCACAGCCTGAGGATAGAAGGACTGATTTGGAAAAGGGCCAGCCAGGAAGAGAAATTGCCAGAGACTCTACAGCTGGCCTAAAGTCTAACTCCAGACCCAAGGAGGAGAGGTAGGAAGCTCCTGTATTAAGGAGAGGGACAAGGGGATTGTCTGAAGTACAGTCCAGCTCCAGGAGGAGGACTGAGGCTTCCTGAACCGTGGAGGAAGCTGTCCAGGACTTCTAGGGTATATCTACACTACAATTAGACACCCATGGCTTGCCCGTGTCTGCTGACTTGTGGGACTCAGGCTGCAGGACTGTAAAATTGTGGTGTAGATACTCAGGCTCGAGTGGGAGCCCGGGCTTTGGGACTCCAAAGAGTCCTGGAGCCCGGGCTCCAGCCTAAGCTCAAATGTCTACATTGTAGTTTTACAGACCTGCTGCCTGATCCCTGGGAGCCCAAGTCAGCTGACACGGGCCAGCTGTGGGTGTTTAATTGCAGTGTAGACATACCCTTACATGGACCCAGAAAGGGCATGAACTGGAGAGTCTAAACAAGTAAGTTACCTGTGTAGAATGAGTGAATAACTCAACCCTGTAAAGGGGTATATTGTGGAACTGTGAAAAAAACAGACCCTGCCAAGAGGGGTTGAAGTAACCTAGTCTGAGTAATAGTTTGAAAAGATCCCAGGGACACTTGAGTGCATTACATCTGCAGGGCCACAACATGCCACAAGAAGACATGATTGAGAGGCACACCCTCATGACAGTAGAATATAGCTCTTTTTGAAAATCTTTTATTTGACCTTTGTGCATATTTTGAGTATTATCTATTGTGCATAATTTCAGGATGTAGCTTTTCATATGGCTATTTCCAGATTTTCTCATATTTCTTGGGTGTGTGCATTTTTTTTTTTTAGTACAGCAATAAGCCACAATAGGATGTGCATTGGTAGACTTATTGGTGCATGTCTCAGATAACTGCTGTCTTATGGGGTCACTACCTGTAATACATTTTTGAATATCAATACCAAATACCCCTTTAATAATGTTTTCCCTACATATTTTATTTCCTTTTGGAGATGAAGTCGCAAGAATGTACCACTGAGACTTATTGCATGATTAGGACATTACCAAGAAGGCTCAAATGACAATTATTAAATAGTTTTGGACAATCAGTATCAACATTTTTCTATGTAATTTTCCTTTCAGAAATTCATTTTATTTTTAAAAAATTATCACAAAATATTTATCACAAAGTCTTTCTTTCCTCTTTGCCTCAAAAAAAAAAGACAAAATGAATGATAGTTTAAACTCATGTTCAAGTGGATATTAATCCACAGAGTCACCTATAATGGCTCCAGGGAAACAGGCAATCTCTCTGTTACATTAGAGTCAACAGTTTTAACTGAAGCAGTGTCATTCCCAAGTTGCATGATAGAGCGGAAATTGGAATACGCCTTGCACAGACTCCGCACCGTGGGATTTAGGTTTAGTTCAGAACTGATGCAGAAAGCTGCTTTAGTTCTTATTTGGATTTATCAGTGACAAAGCTGAATTAAGGTGTGGACATAATCATAGTGCCTACACAATTGCTGGGAGTGACACTCTCAGCCTGGGTAGACAGACTTGCAGTTGCTCTACTTGAGCTAATGCACTAAAAATAGCAGTGTGGATGTTGCCGTTTGGGCAGCAGCTCAGGCTAGCCGCTCAGGCTAGCCACCCAAGCTCAGACCAAAGTCGCCAAGTGGTCTTGAGAGCCTGAGCTGCCATCCGAGCTGCAATGTCAACATTGTTATTTGTAGTGCGTTAACTTGATGGAGCTAGTGTGAGTCTTTTCACTTGTGCTGGGAGGCTTGTTCCCAGATACAGTGTAGACATTCCTGTGACTTTGCACTCCATATGCTTTATGGAAATATGCTTATGAATATGACATAACTGAATATGCTTTACGCTAAATACCCCTTGTAGGGTGTCATTAGAAAGCTTGTGAATGCAGGAATATCTACCTTTGTAGCATTCTTTGGTAGCATTCT
Organism: Trachemys scripta elegans; assembly: GCF_013100865.1. Taxonomy (NCBI): domain Eukaryota; kingdom Metazoa; phylum Chordata; order Testudines; family Emydidae; genus Trachemys; species Trachemys scripta. The sequence goes on along the minus strand of NC_048298.1, from coordinate 251,164,341 downwards.
CTGAAATGTTTCCAGTTCCACTTGCAGAGCCAGTAAGACAGGCAGAACTGGAGGGCCTCAATGTGTGGATAAGATGATGGTATACAGAGGAGGAATTTAGGTTTATTAAGAACTAGGGGATCCTTTGGGGGAAGGGGTGGCTGATACAGGAGGGATGGTCTCCACCTAAACCACTGTGTGACCACCAATCTGACTGCTGGCACATAAAATTAAAAATGCCACCTACCCAAACTTGATGGGGCCAGCAGGGAAAGAGGGACAGTCCCAGGAGCAAGGGAGGGAGACACTTGTCAAGAGACAATAGGTAGCTCCTTCCCCTGTGAGTCTGGCACCCATTGTCCAGCTGGCGGAGACTGGTGTTGATTGGCCAGCACTCTCCAGCTTCCACAATTAAAGTTGGTGTGGAGGCCATGTGGAGCCTTTTACAGTTCCATTCCAGGACAGACATATGCATGGAATTAAGTGGCAAGTCACAACTTTTCTTAAACTTTAACACAGGGGAAGGGTGCTACCCTACCAACCCAATTAGGAATGGGAACCTAGCCTGACAAATTGCCTATTTTGGGAGTCAAGAAAGAATCTTTTTCTCCCATGGACTAATTGGCAGAGGACCAGGGAGTTTTTTTGCCTTCCTTGCACCATCTTCAAGCCACAGTAGATTGAGTAGGAACATGCTTAGTACTTAACTGAAGTACTGGGATGGGTTGTTTATTTGTCACAACTTGCAGCCGGTTTCCAGAGGTATGAGGATAAAAGAGAATAAAGTTAAGAGAATAAAATGAATGGTTCCCAGATGTAAAAGACCTGAGATTTTGGTGTTGTGTCTCATGGTGTGAGTGATATTGTGAGCCCTCGTGGTCCCTTGTAGAACAAGGACCCCACCCTGCTGCACCCTCTGTCACCCTCGTGATGGAGCGGAGAATGGTAGGATTCAGAGAGAGATGAGTCTTGGGGAGCAGGCTGAAGAGAGCCTACCCCTCATTATGGGTTATATAGTAATGAGCCCTGTAACTCTGGTGCTAGTTATGGGTTATATGGTAAGGAGTCCTGTAACTCCCACACTGAAACCAATTAAATGCCTGGTATAGGAGAGTATGGGTGATGGGTGGATAGCACCCCTACCCTGTGTTAAATTTTAATAAAAGTTGCAGCCTGTCACTTATGCATGGAATTATGTCTGTCCTCATTTTGCTGTGTTCACATCAAAGATTGCAGAGGATTTTTTTTAAACTAAGAACTAGGGCAAGCTGACAGGTGCGGAAGAGCAGACAGTTTGTGAAGAGACATCCTTTAGGGATGAAAGGGCAACTCTATATCCTAGTAAAGAGGATAGGAAAGAAGTTGGTAAAGTTTAAGTAAGAGCTAGCGAGGAACAGTCTGAAGTACAAGAGTGCCATTTAAAAATAACACATGACGGCAAGCAACTAAACACTGACCAAATGTACAAGTGCTTATATACAAATGGTAGAGGTCTAAATACTGAGATGGGTGAACTTAAGTGCCTGGTATTAAACAAGGATATTGATATACTAGTCATCACCGAAAGTTGGTGGAATGAGGTTTATCAGCGGGACAAGGTAATACTAGGATGCAAAGTATATACGAATGACAAAGTAGGTTGCGCTGGTGGGGGAGTGGCGCTATATGTGAAAGAAAGCATAGAGTCAAATAAGGTAAAAATCTTCAATGGATCAAACTGTACCATAGAAGCTCTATGGATAGAAATTCTTGCTTGAATAATAGACTATAGCAGTAGGAATATATTATTGACCACTTGACTAGGAGGGTGACAAGTGACTGTGAAATGCCAAGGGAGGTTAGAGAGGCTACTAAACAGAAAGTACGATAATATGGGGCAGTTCAACTATCCTCATACTGACTGGGTAAATGTCACCTCAGGGTGTGATGCAGAAATTTCAAGATGCCATAAATGACTGTTTTCTGGAGCAGCTAGTCCTGTAACCCACAAGGGGAGAGTCAGTTCTTGATTCAGTCCTAAGTAGAGCACAGGATCTGGTCCAAGAGGTAACAGAACTGCTCAGTATTAGTGACCAGAATGTAATTAAATTTAAGATCCTTGTAGAGGGGAATAATACTAAAAAAAAACCCACCACAATAACATTTAAGGTTAAAAAGGGAAACTACCCAAAGATGTGGATGTTTATTAGACAGAAATTAAAAGGGGCTGTCACAAGGATAAAAGGCCTATAAGCAGCATAGAACTATTTAAAGATAGCATAGTAGAGGCACAAACCAACTGTATACCCCAAATCAGAAAAGACTATAAGAGAACCAAAAGAATGCTATGGCTATACAGCAGAGTAATGGAGGCCATTAGAGTCAAAAAGGCATCCTTTAAGATTTGGAAGTCAAAACCTAGTGAGGCTAATAAGGAGTACAAACTCTGGCAGCTTAAGTGTAAAAGTATAATAAGGCAGGGCAAGAGAGAATTTGAAAAGCATCTTGCTAAAGATGATAAAACTAAAATAATTTTTAACTTGACTGTCACGCACAGCCTGTGATTAAAATGGGGACAGTAGTGTAATATCATGGGGCAAGGCGTATAGTATAGGGGTGTAGACATAGAGGTTAATGAGGAAATGTGCCTGCAGTCTAGCCTTGATCAGTGATGGTTACTCAATTTGTTCTGATTAACAAATTTATTAGAGCATAAGCTTTCATGGATTACAGCCCAGAAGTGGGCTGTAGTCCCATTTGTTAGTCTCTAAGGTGCCACAAGTACTCCTGGTCTTCTTTTTGCGGATACAGACTAACACGGCTGCTACTCTGAAATTTGTTCTGATGTTTCTGCAGATGTCTGCTCACTAGTCCTCTTCAATATTCTGCAGTGTCCTTGGCTGGTGATCTCCGCCATTTTGAATAAGGCCAATTGCTTCTCAGGTGGTGGTTTCTCTCTCGATGCTCACCTAGCTTTTTGTTGTTGCTTCAAACTCTGGCTTTCCATACCACTCGGTGGCTGAAGTTCATACAAAAATCGCTCTGAATTTCACACTTTCCCTTCAGACATTCACATTTGCAAGGACAAGTGCTATATGGAACCAAAGTATTATTCCAATTTCATGAATTCATAGATTCTTAGTTAAGATGGATTTAATTGCCTGTGCACTATTGGATATCTATCCATACGATAGCTTCAGATTTAAAAGAAAGTGAGGAATTTTTTTCTCACAAATGTCATTTTAAAGTATAAATAAGGACTGCTGTAGTCAGGGCACTGACTCTTTTCTGAGATTGCATTACGTTATTTATCTTAAAAGATTTGTTTCAAGGATGCTCAAGAACTCGAGCAGTAAATCTCAGATCACCCGTACCCTTTATGAGAAGCCTCCTGTTGATGTATGTTTATTAATCTTAGTTAAAATGCATTTACACAGGTTGGTAAATCTGATTAATGTTCACATTATCAATCTAATCTATCTAAGAAATTGCTATATATGTCCCCCTTCACCACAGTATTTTAGCTTCTTGTAAATATTTAAAAATAGAAATAATTTCTTTTTCTTCCACCCTGTAGAAGTAATAGCTTGATTAGTTAATTGGGGTTGTTTTGTTTGTCTCTCTCTGTGTTAAGAATTTACTGCGGAAAAGCTAAGTTGAATAAATAAGTTTTGCATGTAGTTTGGAAAGAGAGTAGTTCTGTGATTATTATCTCTTGCAAGAAGACGTTCCATAGACTAGTTCAGGGTTGGCAACCTTTCAGAAGTTGTGTGCCGAGTCTTCATTTATTCACTCTAATTTAAGGTTTTGCATTCCAGTAATACATTTTAACGTTTTTAGAAGGTCTCTTTCTATACGTCTATAATATATAAACTATTGTTGTACGTAAAGTAAATAAGGTTTTTAAAATGTTTAAGAAGCTTCATTTAAAATTAAATTAAAATGCAGAGCCCCCTGGACCGGTGGCCAGGACCCGGGCAGTGAGAATGCCACTGAAAATCAGCTCGTGTGCCGCCTTCAGCATGCGTGCCATAGGTTGCCTATCCCTGGACTAGTTGCAGCTCCTATGAAAGCTTTGTCTCCTGCACTTACAAGCTGATACCAGAGTAATTCCATCTTAATATCCCCAGATCCCTGGCTTCCATTTTAAATAAGCAAGAGTCACTCCACTATTAAATGGAAGCTGCAGGTCACATAGTGCTAAATACAGAATAGGCAGGAGAACCAAATTGGCAGGAAAAAGGTGGATCATAACACTGAGGTAAATAACGGTCACAGGCTAAAAATAGAACTGGCAGTTAGAAACAAGGTTAAAAATAGAACTGACAGTTTAAAATGTTGGCAGTTGGCATGCATTCAAGAAAGATCTGACAGATATTAGCAAAAGTGTCTAGAAAGTTTTGACAGAATGGTATAAAAGTCAGTGCGTTAGTGAGTAGCTGAAGGGAGTAGCCATAGTTTGAACTGAGGAGCTGCTGTCATCAACGACCTGTGGAGACTGATCACCTGCACAATATGTTGCCAGCTCAGCTTCACTGGTAATCATTGAGGAAAAAGAACAGCAGCAGAGGAAGTCCTGTCACTGGAGCAGAGGGAGAAGAGACAGAGATAGAGCACATTCAGGAGAGACATTGCAGCATAGTAAGTCTGTCAGATAATTATAGTTATTGTATAGTATAGTATAGTATAGTATAGTGTTAGTGTATATATGTGTGTGTTTGGGTTAATAAAGAGGTATGCATGTTAATTGTAAAAGTCTTAAATGGAGATATCCTATCTCTGAGAACTGGAAGGGACTTTGAAAAGTCATTGAGTCTAGCCCCCTGCCTTCACTAGCAGGACCAAGTACTGATCTTGCCCCAGATCCCTAAGTGGTCCCCTCAAGAATTGAACTCACAACCCTGGGTTTAACAGGCCAATGTGCAAACCACTGAGCTATCCCTCCCCCCAAGAGTTAAAGAATATCTAAGAGTTGCTGTCAGTGACTTGTGAAAGACTGGCCTTCTGAAGCAGGGTGCAATCACTTAGGATCATTCCAACTGTGTGTTGTTATGATTTCGGGTGGTCTTTAACATGTTGTAAGGCAGTGGTTCTCAAAGTAGGGCTGCTGCTTGTTCAGGGAAAGCCCCTGGCGGGCCAGGACAGTTTGTTACCTGCCCTAGTTTGAGAACCACTGTTGTAAGGGATTTGTGTTGTGTCAGGGATTGTTGTTTGCATCAATAAAAGGGTACCTTGTTTTATCATTTATCAGAAGGCTGTCCTCCAAGTATTTCCTTAGCCACCCTGGAGACCCCTACCTGATGAGAACAGATTGGTGTGGTTATAACAGGTGAGCTGTTTTTGAGGGAACCCTTGGTAAATCCTGGAGGGGGCAATAGGTGGGCTATTCCTGGGGTACCCTTAATCTATTTTCGGAGTAACAAAGCCTCCCACTCTCAGATGGTATTTTCATCATTCTAATGGAATGCAGCTATCATGGGAAGCCAATGTTATGAAGGAAGAGGGGATGTTTGAGGTAGTCAGGGACAATCCTGTGGAGAAAGCTTTGAGTATCATGAGCAGAGACCTTGAATTACACTATGCATTCAATGAGTAGCCAGTGCAGAGTGAGTACTTATCCAAGTGGTGGGTCCACAGCAGCCTGAGAATCCTAGTAAATGGGTTGCTTTGTTTTGTGCTAGTTGGAGTGTGTAGCTTCTTTCACAGATGTGCCTAGCAATCACAAATATATGGGTCACTAGGGCCAGGTCTGAGTCTGATATGATGAGATGGAGTCTTGTGGCCAGTCACAAACTGCCAAGGATCTTTTTGCTTCCATGACTGAATATCCCCAAAAGACCCACGTCTGCAGAGCAATCTGACAATCAAAACAATGTTGCCTGCTATCCTCAATAGCAGGCAATATTACAGAGGAGTCAAGTTCTTCCAGGTGATACCCTCTTCCTTTCAGCAGCAGCCCAGTCTTGCCAAGATTCAGTTTTAGTAAGCTTTTCTTCATCTAGATGGAATTTTTCCTAAGTCTGTGTTGGACCTAAAAGAGATTTAGAGATCCTGTCATTCATGCACTGCTGGCACTTCGGCCTGTGTTGTCTCACCAGCTCTCCCAACAGCTTCATAGAGATGTTCAATAATGTGGGGGGAGAGAATGGAGCATTGTTGGACTCTATAGGTGAAGTCTTTGGAGATGGAGATTACACATAAAAATTCTGTGGATTTGGTCTGAGCAGAATGATCTGAGCAATTTCAAGGTGTTTCTAGGCAGACTGGCAAAATGTAAAATGTTAAAGGTATTCTGTATGTGGATGCATTTTTCACTCACCTCCTAGAATACTCTGGACCTTTATAGAATCTCGTGGAACCTTCCAGACTTTCTGAGAACTACATTTTCTTCTAACCTCCTAGAATGTTGTCAGCCATGCTCTCGTGAGTATATAAGGGTGTGGCATTGTTAGTCAGTCAGTGAGATATAAGAATGAACTGAAGTGAAGCAAGAGTCCAGCTGCGATATTGTGAACCTGTTTTATTGTGTAGTTGTGAAAGTGTACTTGTGTTTTAAAACTTGAAGAGTATAAACAGTGACTGATAAAGGACATATTTAATGAGATGCCAGAGATATCTATTGAACACCTATCTACTGAAAAATATAAAAGAAATACTGTTCCTACTTTTGCCACGCTTAACACATTATATTTGATGACTTTCTAAGACTGTGGAACATAGACTTTTGCTCTCCCTAATACTGTCTCTTTTCCCCCATAGAAAAGAAAAGATGCCCCTGAAGAAGCCTTCAGGAGCTCAGGATAGGAAGCAAAAAGCCAGTTGCAATCTAGTTTGCAGCAAGGGGCAAATTTGAAGGGAAAATATCTGAAACAGAACAACATAGACCGGGCTTTAGGCAGTACCAATCGTCCCAGTGCAGAAGTAATTGAGGAGCAAAGTGTAAATGATGGAAGCCCTATTACTAAGGAATTAGCAGATTTACCTGAAGATAAGGAATGGAAATGTGAGAAAAATGATTCAGAATTGTCCAGCTTTCCTGGCAGCGTAAAGGAGAGTGATAACAAAGAAAAATCTGGTTTACATGAAAAGGAGAGAAATGATAGAGAAGAATCAGCCTTGCATGATGACAGGAACCGCAGTGAGAAAAATTGCACACCACAAATTGATACATCAGATCCTGCTTTATGGTTGGGAATCCTAAACTCTGCCAATATTGATTGTACACTTTTGAACAGACTGGACAAAATCGAGGATATGATGTTTCTCGTAAATGTAGGGTTACCATATTTGAACATTGAAAAAAGAGGACACTCCACGGGGCCCCGGCCCCGCCCCAACTCCGCCCCTTTCCCTCCCCCGGTCCCACCCCTTTCCCCGCCCCCGGCCCCGCCCAACTCTGCCCCTTCCCTGCCCCCATTCCAACCCCTTCCCCAAAGTCTCCGCCCCTTCCCCTGAGCACCCCACATTCCCCCTCCTCCCTCCCAGCCACACGAAACAACTGCACCAATTCTAAAGTCAGGCACTCCACTAGTATAGACTCCCATGACTTTAATGAAGCTGCTCAGTGGAGGATCTGCCCCGGCGCTCAGTTTTTGGGAGCGGTCAGGACACGCAGCTCACACTGTTCTGTTTCCCAGCTCCCCAGATGCCTTGGAGCACCCAGTTCTCCTCCCTGCCCGGTAAAATCCCGGACATTTTGAGCTATTTAATTCTTTAATTCTAAAATTAGCGACTGCTGCTGCTCCCTGACTCTTCGAGCAGCCCCGTTGCCTCCGGACCCCAGCTGCTGGCCAGGCACTTCTCCTACCTGGGCTCCAGCTGCTCTGCTCCTCCCCTCTCAGACTGTAAGAGCCGAGCTGCTGGCTTCGGGCAGCCCCCCCCCTGCCTCCGGACCCCACTTCTCCTACCTGGGCTCCAGCTACTCTGCTCCTCCCCTCTCAGACTGTAAGAGCCGAGTTGCCGGCTTCGGGCAGCCCCCCCTGCCTCAGGACCCAGAGCTGGCTGGGCACTTCCCTTCCCCGGCTCCAGCTGAGCTGCTCGGCTCCTCCCCTCTCAGACTTACAGAGCCGAGCTGCCCGAGCCAGCGTTACTGGCTTCGGGCAGCCCCCCCCGCCTCCGGACCTTGCACCGCGGGAGCAGCTCAGCTGGAGCCGGGTAGGAGAAGTGCCTGGCTGGGGGCTCGGGGTCTGGAGGCAGGGGGGGCTGCCCGAAGCCAGTAGTGCTGGCTCGGGCAGCTTGGCTCTGTAAATCTGAGAGGGGAGGAGTGGAGCAGAGCCGCAGCGGGAGAGGAAGTGCCGGCCAGCATTTTCCCGGACATGTGTGGCTTTTCAGCAATTCCCCCCGGACGGGGGTTTGATTGCTGAAAAGCCGGACATGTCCGGGAAAAAACGGACATATGGTAACCCTAGTAAATGAGCAGAAGTGACACTTCTCAAAGTCACACTGTGGAAGAATGCTTGACAGTGGTGAGAAACTGAATCGGCATTGGCTAGTTTCATCAAAATCAGCTGACAAAGTGTTCTGTTTTTGTTGCTAAATATTTAACAAGAATGCCAAATTGTTGTTTGCACTTTCCGGGTACAATTACTGGCATAATTTAGCTGATGCTCTGAAGCAACATGAAAAGTCACTCTGCCATTTTAAGGCCTACTCCAAATGGATAGAGGTCAAGTCCAAGCTCAAGCTAATAAATGAATAGATGCAGAAAACCAGTGCATTATTAATGTAGAAACCCAGCACTGGAGGAACGTGCTTGATTGTCTGATCTCAATTACCCTCTTCCTTGTTGTAACCATGCCTTCTTGGGTCACAAATTGAGGATGCTAAATTCAGGACGAACTGCTGAGAAATAGGGCAGATACACCCCAAGACTGGTGGCTAATCCCCCATAGGATATACCAAACCAGCAACAAAAGTAAACTTCTGTTTCACCACACTGACTAACAAGAAGTTATAAAAGCAGTTTCCTCCAGCATTCCGGTCCTTGTATTACCACCGAAAACACTGGATTTAAAAGTGAGTGGTTCTTTACAACCAGTCTCATCAAATAAAAGGTTCTTCTGATCCCAAAGGACCAGCCACACACCCAGGTCAATATATAACTAACAGATCTTATCCAAAAATCACACTGATGCCAATCCTTTAGTATCTAAAATCTAAAGATTTAATCATAAAAAGAAAGAAAGTAAGGTGAGAATTAAAATTGGTTAAAGCAGGGGTCGGCAACCTACAGCACGCGTGCCAAACATGGCACGTGAGCCAATTTTGAGTGGCACACAGCTCCCTGCTGCGGTCCCAGCCCCCAGCCCCACTCAGCCCCCCCGCCCACTGCTCTCCCCTGCGGGGGCAGGAGGCAGAAGCTTGGTTCTGCAGCACCCAAGCTTCCCCCCTCCCCAGCTTCTTCCCCCAGTGTGGTGCTTTCCAGCCCCTCCGCCTCTCCTTCCCTGCGCCAATCAGCTGATGGCCCTAGCGAGTGGGAGGGGGAAGAGCGGCAGCGTGCACACAGCTCCATAGAGGATGCAGAGAGAGGTAGGGATGGAGCCTGGGGGAAGGGGGTGGAATAGGGCATATCCCTTCCAGCCCCCTGCCGTGAGCCGCTCAGGGTAGGGGCTGGGAGCACCCCCACGAGCCGAGCACCCCAGCCTTCTGCCTACACCCCACACACACTCCAGCCCTCCGCCCTGAAACCCCCCACCCCAACACACACCCAGCCTTCTGCCCTGCACCCCCCCATCCCCAGCCCTCTGCCCTGAACACCCTCCCACACCCCAACACACACCCAGCCTTCTGCCCTGCACCCCCCACACCCAGCCTTCTGCCCTGCACCCCCCATACACCCTAGCCCTCTGCCCTGAACCTCCCCACACACACCCCAGCCCTCTGCCCTGACCCCTGAAACATCCCCCCAGGTCTGGAGTCCCGGCCATAGGCCCTGCTCAGCCTGCTGCCAGCCTAGGTGAACAGAACCCCAGGCTGGCAGCGAGCTGAGCAGGCTGGTGGCGTAAGATCAGCATTTTAATTTAATTGACGCTTCTTAAACATTTTGAAAATCTTGTTTTGGTCACTGGTAACTCGCTCCCACGGCAGGTCATTCAGCAGGAATTTTAGATGTGCACTGAACACAGACAGGATTGGTTCCCATATGGTTACAGAACTGCAGTAAAGTGGAACAATTTTCAGCTTGAGTGATTGGAGGATATCTGGATGCATATTATAAGACTATCCTACATAAATGAGGAAAAGTTGAGGTGCCTTTATTATTCTTTTGTTCCACTCTTTCTTTCTATGGGGAATTTGCCAATGCAATATCAGTGTCTTCCTTTTAAACAAACAAAAAAGGCAATGGGTGTTGAAAATAGCAATTCCAGTCCTAATAACCACTGGGAAGCATTTCTTGTTCAATTTTATCCCACTTTTTCTACAGCAAGTTACAGTGGATCAGTATATTTGATTTGGGAGAAATAAAGTAACAGCTGCCCAAACTGAGCTTCAGCACTCCTGAATTTTGAGGTGTTCAAATCTGGAAGGCAGGTGCCGGGGGGGGGGGGGGGCAGGCTGTGGCTCCACAGGGGAGCACAGCAGCATGTATGCAGCAGTGTGTTTGGCGCTGCGCGGAGCCAGACACGTTGGTCTTAGAGGCATGGTAAAGGGGTTGGGGGTTGGATGGAGCAGAGGTTCGGGGGGGCAGTCAGGGGCAGGGAGAAGGGGGGGTTAGATGGGTCAGGGGTTGGGGGGGGCAGTCAGGGGACAGGCAGTGGTTGGATAGGCATGGGAGTCCCGGAGGTTTGTCAGGGGACAAGTAGGGGGTGGGGTCCTAGGGCGGAAGTTGGGGGGGGTCTCAGGAGGGGGAAGTTGGGGACAAGGAGAAGGGAGGCTTAGATGGGGGTGGGGTTCTAAGGGGCAGTTAGGGGCAGGGGTCCCGGGAGGGGGCAATCAGGGGACAAGGAGCAGCGGCGCCTGGGGGGCAGTTAGGGGCAGGGGTGATCAGGGGACAGGGAGCAGGGGGGGTTGGATGGGTTGGGGTTTCTGTGGGGGGCAGTTGGAGGGAGTGGATGGTGGCAGGGTGGGGCTACCCTCCCTCCCTGTAGAGTGTCCTATTTTTTTGAATGTTAAAATATAGTATCCCTATTCACAGCGCAGCTTTCCATTCACAGCAGGCTGCAGCATGAGGTCTCAGCTACCTCGCTCCCTCCCCCTCTTTCCTGTTGGTAGTGGCCAAGGGAATGCTGGGAAATGTAGTTCTTTCCCTGCTCCAGGGCTGGCTCTATAGGCAGGGAGCTAACCAAGGAACTACAGCTCCCAGGGCCCCCTGTTGGTTCTCAGCTCCCATGCTGGATCCCTGCTGCCCCTGCAAATGGGCTGCCCCAAGCATGTGCTTGCTTTGCTGGTGCCTAGAGCTGCCCCTGCTTGGCACACCACTTCTGAAAGGTTGCCTACCCCTGGGTTAAAGGAATCAATTACATACCATAATGGCAAAGTTCTTGGTTCAGACTTGTAGCAGTGATGGAATAAATGGTTTGACGCAAACCATCACAAAGCTTCTTTGTTTTATTTCAGGAATTATATAAAAATTTGTTGGGATGGCTGAGAGTTAGTAATATTCAGCAGTGTGACCGCCACATATAGGAGATAGAGGAAAATGAAACAAATCACTTATCTTTGTAGTGTTATGAGAAGAAAAGTGTGAGCAAGTGTTTATGCCAACATACTCTGGTCTATGACCTTTTGTTTAAAGGGTTTATTTCACATTATTCTATGCTTTTCAGCTTGAAAGACATAGTAATGAGGTGCTCTCTGTACATCCTCCTACTCAGAAAAGCTATATCGAGAAGTACAGCTGCAGCCAGCAGGGTGTTAATCACCACTTACCAACAGTCAGGACTAACACAGGCAATTGCAGATTGTGGTAATTTTCTAGAGGACGTCTGCTTCTCACTGCCCTGTCTTTCATTAATAGTGCTATATTTGAAACTCTCTGGCATTAGCTCTTTTTACCAATGGAGAATAGATTTATGAAAACAAATTATTCTGGATTCAAATTAGCCAAGGTATTAAATTGATAATCATGATTGTGAGTAGTGCTAATGGTGGTAATGCAGAAGATAAACAGCAGTCTGTGAAATAGGGAATACCTCCCACTGTTTGAGATGGTGAAATTAGTGACTTGTGGGCTGCTAATGTAAACATCATATTTTCCTGCATTTCATCAAGTTGAAAGGGGATTTACTGTCTTCCTACTTCTTGGTTCTGGCTTTGTGGGTAGGGAGTGTGCTGTCATTTTAAACAACTCTCATTAGAACAATGATTATTCAAGATAATAATTAAGTCCTCTGTGCAAGACTCCTATCACAATGCCGTCTCCAGCAAATTATGTCATCCTTAGGTTCTTCACAATTTGCTCCATCATTCAGTAAAAAAAACCCGGCAGGGACAACATTACAAGCACAAAGGACTGTATTAAATTTGAAACTCTCTAATCCTTTCTGAGATTACTCAAAATTTATATAATCTCAAATACCGATGGACCTGCATGATGGATCCAAGTAACTAATTGAGATGGAATAAGAGGTTATTACATCTCAAAGAATTATTCCTTTCATAAAGTATTATTAAAAATAATGCATTTAATTTTTCTCTTGAAATTATCCAAACAATTTTACATTCACTGGGCAGCTGTCTTCGAGTGCTGGGAATGGGCTACAACCCCATTCCCCTCACTGCATCTCTCCCCCATCCCATCCCATCCTTCCCTCCACACCTACCCATCCCAGTTCTGTACCCCTTACAGCACTCTCCCACCCATCCTCTCCACCTCCCAGACCTGCCACACCCATGTTCCTCACACCCCTGCATCCCATTCACCTCCATACACTGCTGCCCTCCCGTTATGTCCCTATACACCCCTGTGCCCCCCACATCCTCATGCACCTGTAGCCTTCTGCCTCCTCCTGCATCTCCATCCACCCCACATACCCCCTCCTCTCTCCTTCACTGCTCCCTCTTACCCCCACACTACTCTCATCCTTGGCCTCTTTCCCTCCCCATCCTCTCTCCTCCACCCTCCGAATCTGTTTCCCCTCCAGCCCACCCTCCTCCCTCCCCGGCTGGGTGTCTCTGTGTAGGTAAGTGTGCACATGCATGCATTGTATGTGTGTAAGAGACTGTGTCTTTGTGTAGGGAGGTGTATGTATTGCTGCATGTGTGAATAAAATTTGCAGCCTAACTCTTTAACTTTTATTCCTTTTGCTGGCTTGCACACAAAAAAATTGATAACCTAAAATATGTATGTATTCATTTCATAACAGGTTTTTAAAAGAGAGGGGAACTCTAAAAGAAATGTATTATTTCTTAAAAAGTGAATGTTGTTGACTAGTAATTGCAGAAGACCCAATGTATCATACATTTCTCCGCACCTTTGTCTAGCTACTTTATAAAATCTTTGTTGCAGACTCTCTCTTTTTATGTGTATGTCCAGCACCTACCACCCTGGAGCCCTGATCTTAGTTGGGTTCTCTAGGCACTAAATAACAATTGTAATAATAAATAATGTGGAAGTTATGTGTTAGTGCATGCTAGATATGTACACATGAATACACATGTGTATCTGTATGTAGGTGTAAGAATCAGTTTCTACAGATTTATTTATATAGGTTTATGGACAGGTGTGCATTTTTGTAGGTGTACTGTATGGATTTGTATTTGGGCTTCAGGAATGGGCCTTTAATGGACCCATTGCAGCTGTGATAATGTGTGGTCCTAATTCCACACACAAAATTACAATAACTTTAGTGAACAAAAAACATGAAGCTGGTTACAAAAAATGGGAAGAGGGGAGGGAAAAAATCATGAAAACCTTTGTGAAATCTTTTTTTTTTTTAATACCACATTTTGCCTAGTTTGCTGCCAGCTCTAGCGTCCTATAACAAATAAAACCTGAAATTAGCATAATACATCTGTCAAAACAATAAATATGTGAAAATGAGCGCCTGAGCGAGGATGGGGGAGAACAAGCAACAGAGGGAGTGGTGATGGAGTGAGCGGGGGTGGGGCTTCGGAAAGGGGCAGGGCAGGGGCGGGGCCTTGGGGAAGAGGTGGGACACTGGGCGGGGCAAGAGTGATCGGTTTTCTGGAATTAGAAAGTTGGAAACCCTACTCGTCTACCATTTCTTCTCAACTGGGAATGTACAAAGTAGCAGTAGCTTTTCCAGATAGAAATAGTTGATTTCCTTTTTGGGTGAGTTGATGATGACCTTGTGGTTAAAGATTGGAGTGGGACTCAGGAGATCTGGATTCAATTCCCAGCTCTCCCACAGACTTCCTTTGTGACTTAGGACAAGACACTTAATCTCTCTGTAAAACAGGGATAATAAACCTTCTCTACTTTACAGGGGTATGGGGTGTAATGTTTGTGAGGCACTTAGATACTGTGGTGACTGGAGACATATAACTAGATAGATCCACCTGTGACAGGTTCAGTCACGGACACCCTCTTGGGACAGTTACCTGATGTGCTGAAACTACCTCTGAGCCCATTTTCTCTGATGACTTGGGACTCCAGAACCCTGTCTTGTTGAGCCAGACATGCTAGCCTGCTGCAACATAGACCCAGAGTCTGAACCACACCCCCAAAGCTGCAGACTTAACTGAAAACAGCTCAGCAAGTACACTTGTCTCCAGCACCCAAACACCCAGTACCCAATGGGATCCAAACCCCAAATAAATCCATTTTACTCTGTATAAAGCTTATACAGGGTAAATCATAAATTGTCTGCCCTCTATAACACTGATAGAGAGATATCCACAGCTGTTTGCTCCCCTCAGGTATTAATCACTTAGTGATTAATTAATAAACAAAAGTGATTTTATTAAGTATAAAAAGTAGGATTTAAGTGGTCTTAAGTAATAAGAGACAGAACAAAGTAAGTTACCAAGCAAAATAAAACAAAACACACAAGTCTAAGCCTAATACATTAAGAAACTGATTACAGATAAAATCTCACCCTCAAAGATGTTTCAATAAACTTCTTTTACAGACTGGACTCCTTCCTAGTCTGGGCCCAATCCTTTCCCCTGGTACAGTTCTTGTTAGTTCCAGCTCAGGTGGTAACTAGGGGATTTCTCTAGACTGTAGCCCCCCTTTGTTCTGTTTCACCTTTTATAGCACAAGGTGGGAATCTTTTGTCTCTCTGGGTCCCCACCCCTCTTTCTAAATGTAAAAGCACCCGGTTTAAGATGGATTCCAGTATCATGTGACATATTCATATGTCCTGTGAGACTTCATTACCCACTGGCTGGCATACACTAATACAGAAAGGTTTACAAGTAATCAGAGACATTTACAACCAATTGTCTTAGTTAATGGGAGCCATCAAGATTCCAAGCCACCATTAATGGCCCATGCTTTGCATAGTTACAATAGGACTTCAGAGTAATACTTTGTATTTCTAGCTTTAGATACAAAAATGATACATACATACAAATATGATGAACACACACAGTAGATTATAAGCTGTGTAATGATACCTTACAAGAGACCTTTTGCATGAAGCATATTCCATTTACATTATATTCACACTCATTAGCATATTTCCATAAAACATATGGAGTGCAACGTCACACCACCATCATGATCAAAATTAAAATGATACAATGGGCTAAAATAAGTTACTACAGACTTAGGCTAGGTCTACACTACCCACCTGAATCAGCGGGTAGAAATCGATCTCTCGGGGATCGAATTATCGCTTCTGGTCGGGACACGACAATCGATCCCCGAATCGACGCGCTTACTCCACCAGCGGAGGTAGGAGTAAGCGCCGTCGACGGGGAGCCGTAGAGGTCGATTTTTGCCGCCGTCCTCACAGCTCTGATAAGTCAGCTCTGATACGTCAAATTCAGCTACACTATTCGCGTAGCTGAATTTGCGTATCTTAAATCGACACCCCCCCCCCGTAGTTAAGACCTGCCCTTAGAAACATTCCCTCCTCCTACATAAAAGTTCTCTGCATCCTCATGGAGTCCCTGGGGATTCCCCAATTTATTCTTGCTTTATTTCTATTATCTTTTTAGGTCCTCTATCACAGCTAATATCCTTATAGCTGAAGAGGTAATCAGTGTCAGTAATTCAGTGGATATAAGCAAGGATCTAGAGGGAATTGTAGCTTTTAAAGTGTTGCAGATGTGAAGTGGAAACACATTCCTAGTTACTCTTGGAATGTTTTAATTCTTGGGTGTTGGCAATAGCAAGTGGCTTGAAAGGACTGGAAAAAGACTGCTATTACAGCAGGCCAGGTACTATGGCAATTTAAAGTAATGATTCTGGGCTTGTGCAACACCCCAGCCATTTTTCAGATGCTTCTGGAGAAAGTATTGTCTTATTATTCAGTTTGTAGTTTAATCTGTGACTGAACCTGAAGAAACTAACCTCAGACACACAGCTAGTAGAAACAGATTTCCATTGCATGTGCAGAGGTGTGGTTTATTTTTTAAAGGCACTTGTGAAACTCTGTGTTGACCTACCTGTGCTTCAAACACCCTCTCATATTAGACACAGATGCTAATGCTTATGGGTTGGGGGCACAAGTGTTGAAAGGGTGGTGGCCTATAACAGCAAAAGTCTAAACTCTACTTCAATAAACTATTGCAAAACCAGAAAGGAACTCTGAGCAGTGATTAAATCTGAAGACCATTTTCACCACTCTCTAGATTAAAATAAAATGCATTTTTGGAAATGGTGACCTAGGAAGTACTAACAGGACCTGCAAACAGAGGAGAAGCCAACAGAGGGAGTTTGCCTGCTTACCATCCGAGAGGAGCTACAGTGAGTGCTACATTAGTGGGGCTGTGTTGCGAGCTGGTGGGGTGAATAGCCGAGTGTCTGTCTGCTGTGACCATTTGTTTGACTGGTGCAAGTTGCAGATACTGTTTGACCGTGTGGTTGTTTGTTTGAAAAGTGTGAATTGGGAGTGCTTTGTACCTGGTAGGTCTTGAGTAGTTGATTGGCAAAGGGAGTTTGCCTGGGAGTTCGCCTGTGGGGAGTTCCTGCAGAGTTCTTTGCCTTTCAGGCTTCTGTGAGCAATAAATACTACATCTGAAGAGGCTCTTAAAAGGAAGACAATATGGATAGTGAGCAATCAGCTGTTGCGACCTGCACAGGATGTGCCATGTTTGTCTTTCTCCTGAGATACAAGCGACTTCGTCTACAAAGTGCAAGCTGGTCTCCATATTGGAAGAGAAGGTTAAAGGACTAGACACCCAAGTATCAACCCTGCACTGCATCAGAAAAAATGAAGACTTTCTGGATAGAAGTCAGCATTTGATACTGCAGGCACAGCATGCTGAAGAATTAGAGAGGGCGGTGCAGAACGGGGAAGAAAATGGGCAGCATGTGACCTCCAGAAGAAGGAAGAGGAGAGCCCATGTACCCCCAGTATAGATAGAGGTAAGAAAGCGTTTTCAGGCTCTCTGCACAGGTACTGCAATGGAGAATGGTTTGGAAGAGTCATCTGAGGGAAGGGATCAGATGGAGGCCCCATCTACCAGAAAGCATGGGATGCATTATCCTAGGGATGGGGATTCCATGACCACCACTCCCGGGGGAGGAGACAGGTGGTGGTGGTCGGGGACTCCCTCCTAAGGAGGATGGAGTCATCCATCTGCCATACAGACTGGGAAACACGAGAAGTGTGCTGCTTGCCTGGAGCTAGAATTCAGGATGTGACGGAGTGTCTGCCCAGACTGATCAAGCCCTCGGACTGCTACCCCTTCCTACTTCTCCACGTGGGCACCAATGGTACTGCCAAGAATGACCTTGAGTGGGTCACTGCAGACTATGTGGCTCTGGGAAGAAGGATAAAGAGTTCAGGTGCAAGTCATGTTCTCGTCCATCCTCCCTGTTGAAGGAAAAGGCACAGGTAGGGACCATCGAATTGTGGAAGTAAATGCGTGGTTACACAGGTGGTGTCGGAGAGAGGGCTTTGTATTCTTCGGCCATGGATGTTGTTCCAGGAAGAAGGATTGCTGGGAAGAGATGTGATCCACCTAACGAAGAGAGGGAAAAGCATCTTCACAGGCAGGCTTGCTAACCTAGTGAGGAGGGCTTTAAACTAGGTTCACCGGGAGGTGGACACCTAAGTCCTGAGGCAAGTGGAGAAGTGGGATACTGGGAGGAAACACAACAAGGACGGTGCAACAGGGGAGACCTCCTGATTCATACTGAGAAAGTAGGGCAATAGGCTAGTTATCTTAGGTGCCTGTACACAAATGCAAGAAGCCTGGGAAACAAGCAGGAAGAATTGGAAGTCCTGGCACAGTCAAGGAATATGATGTGATTGGAATAACTGAGGCTTGGTGGGGTAACTCACATGACTGGAGCACTGTCGTGGACGGGTATAAACTGTTCAGGAAGGACAGGCAGGGGAGAAAAGGTGGAGGAGTTGCACTGTCTGTAAGAGAGTAGTATGATTGCTCAAAGCTTCAGTATGAAACTGGAGAAAAGCCTGTTGAGAGTCTTTGGGTTAAGTTTAGCGGCTAGAGCAACAAGGGTGATGTCGTGGTGCATGTCTGCTATAGACCACCAGACCAGGAGGATGAGGTAGATGAGGGTTTCTTCGAACAACTAACAGAAGTTTCCAGATCACAGGTCCTGGTTCTCATGTGGGACTTCAATCACTCTGACATCTGCTGGGAGAGCAATACAGCAGTGCACAGACAATCCAGAAAGTTTTTGGAGAGTGTTGGGGACAACTTCCTGGTGCAAGTTCTGGAGGAACCAACTAGGGGCCATACTCCTCTTGACCTGCTGCTCACAAACAGGGAAGAATTAGTAGGGGAAGTAGAAGTGGGTGGCACCCTGGGCAGCAGTGACCATGAAATGGTCAAGTTCAGGATCCTGACAAAAGGAAGAAAGGAGAGCAGCAGAATATGGACCTTAGACTTCAGAAAAGCAGACTTTGACTCCCTCAGGGAACTGATGGGCAGGATCTCCTGGGAGGCTAATATGAGAGGGAAAGGAGTCCAGGAGACCTGGCTGTATTTTAAAGAAGCCTTATTGACAGCACAGGAACAAACCATCCTGATGTGCAGAAAGAATAACAAATATGGCAGGCAACCAGCTTGGCTTAACAGGTGGATAGAAAGCTGGTTAGATCATTGGACTCAATGGGTAGTGAACAACAGCTCGATGTCTAGTTGGCAGCTGGTATCAAGCAGAGTTCCTCAGGGGTCGGTCCTGGGGCTGGTTTTGTTCAACATCTTCATTAATTATCTGGATGATGGGGTGGATTGCACCCCCAGCAAGTTTGTGGATGACACTAAGCTGGGTGGAAAGGTAGATACGCTGGAGGGTAGGGATAGGGTCCAGAGTGACCTAGACAAATTGGTGGATTGGGCCAAAAGAAATCTGATGAGGTTCAACAAGGACAAGTGCAGAGTCCTGCACTTAGGACGGAAGAATCCCATGCACTGATACAGGCTGGGCACCAACTGGCTAAGCAGCAGTTCTGCAGAAAAGGACCTGGGGATTACAATGGACGAGAAGCTGGATATGAGTCAACAGTGTGCCCTTGTTGCGAAGAAGGCTAACGGCATATTGGGCTGTATAAGTAGGAGCGTTGCCAACAGATCAAGGGAAGTGATTATTCCCCTCTATTCTGTACTGGCGAGGCAAATCTGGAGTACTACATCCAGTTTTGGGGCCCCCACTACAGAAAGGATGTGGACAAATTGGAGCGAGTCCAGCAGAGGAGAATGAAAATGATTAGGGAGCTGGGGCACATGGCTTACGAGGAGATACTGAGGGAATTGGTCTTATTTAGTCTGCAGAAGAGAAGAGTGTTGGGGGATTTGATAGCAGCATTCAACTACCTGAAGGGGGGTTCCAAAGAGGATGGATCTAGGCTGTTCTCAGTAGTGACAGCTGACAGAACAAGGAGCAATGCTCTCAAGTTGCAGTGGGGAAGGTCTAAGTTGGATATTAAGAAAAACTATTTCACTAGGAGGGTGGTGAATGGGACTGGAATGGGTTACCTAGGTAGGTGGTGAAATCTCCATCCTAAGAGGTTTTTAAGGCCTGGCTTGACAAAGCCCTGTCTGGGATGAATTAGTTGGGGTTGGTCCTGTTTTGAGCAGGGGATTGGACTAGATGACCTCTAATCCTCTATGATTCTATGAACAGGAAATATGTAAATAGTTAAACTTTGATATTTGCTGATTTATTTTCCATTTGAGACTTATATCTTTCTTTCAAATGTTTGTGAAGTCATCCAAACTTCACTGAGGACAATGAAACAAATTGATACATGCAGTATTGTTATGGAAAGTGGCGTTGCTATACATAGTCTTTGGGCTTATATAGATGAACAGTTAGTGCATGACAAGGTGGGGCATAAATTGATCTCACACTAGTATGCTGCACGCTAACTGTCCATATGGATCCTGCTGATGCACACCAGAATCTCCCTAATGCATTTTGATCTATTTCAGTTTCAAAGTAGAAAACTAGGGAACTCTGTGAATGGCAGCAGGGTCCACATGGACAGTTAGTGCACAGTAGGCTAGTGCAAGGTAGATTTGCATCCCAATTAATGTTCATCTACACAAGTCATAAAAACATAAGAACGGCCATAGTGAGTCAGACCAAAGGTCCATCTAGCCCAGTATCCCATCTTCCGACAGTGGCCAAATGCCAGGTGCGTCAGAGGTAATGAACAGAACAGGTAATCATCAAGTGATCCATCCCCTGTCCCCCAATCTCAGCTTTTGGCAAACAGAGGCTAGGGACACCATCCCTGCCCATCCTGGCTAATAGCCATTGATGGACCTGTCCTCCATGAATTTATCAAGTTCTTTTTTTGAACCCTGTTATAGTCTTGGCCTTCACAACATCCTCTTTCTCTTTGCATGCAGGCAAATGTGGGAAGATATACTTTGTGTTCTTGCTAGCTTTGTTATGGAAAGTTCTGGATAGAGGGAGCTTTGTGAACAATGTGAAAGTTTGCTTGCTACCTGAACATAAGAACAGCCATACTGGGTCAGACCAAAGGTCCATCTAGCCCAGTATCCTGTCTTCTGACAGCGGCCAATGCCAGGTGCTTCAGAGGGAATGAAGAGAACAGGTAATCATCGAATGATCCATCCCCTGTAACCCATTCCCTGTTCCTGGCAACAGAGGGAACCTAAGTCTCTGGCAGAAGTAAATTCTTGAGGTAGAGTTGCTCCCCCAAAACTGGGCATTGGCACTGAGCTGAGATTTTTGAAAGAAAGGATTGTCTTGCATGCTGTTTGTGACCACCTGTGTTAAAGGATGGGTATATATTACTCCTGGGGGAATTCTGCATCAAAAAATTAAAAATTCTGTGCACAATATTTTAAAATTCTGCATATTTTATTTGTCAAAATAACACAATATAATCACAACATTTTCAATTATTTTGGTAATTTATTTCTAAATACCTGTTAGCAACTATATATGTAACTATACAGACAACAAAGATTCAGGAAATGTTTATTGACGAATAAATTCCTTACTAGGCATATTAGCATATCTATTGATTAATTTAATTCCTTCCAATTTACTTTTTGAAGTACCATAATGAATGTCTTTCCCTGGTTATTTGCATGCTTCAATAATCATATACTCTAATCAAATATTTGTTACTGGCTCCATCTTGTAGCTCTTGTGGTTAATGGCATAACTTCTACTATGTTCAGTGGTGCAGGATCAGGTCCTTATTTAACTTAGCTGTATGTATTTGTTTCCTTACTTATAAATTGGGTGCCTCCAGCTCCTCAATTGTTTTAGCTGCTATTCTCTGAATTTCTTCCGATTTACCGACATCCTTCTCATATAGAAACACACAGAACTGAATAGTGTAATTTTGATTGGGTCCTAACAATATTTCATAACGAGAACTATTGCCTCCTGCATCTCAGATGGGTAGATATGAAGGTGGAGCCTCAAACTGCATTTTTTTAAAAACTCATATGTAACAAGGTATCCATTATCGCTTAGTGTTATTCAGCATTCCTGTTATCTAAGATGTTACCTTCTCATAAAATATCTATTTCAGATTTTTCTTTTTATTTTGTAGTCACATGAATTTTTCCAAGTTGAATTATATTTTATTTCCTATCCTTATTTCCAACTCCTCCAGATATCTTTGTATTATTTCACTGACCATGCATTTATTTGATGCACCTTTCAAGTTAGTATCATCTGCAGATTTGATTAATGTAGTAAATGTTGTTTCCCTTATGATTATTATTAATTATAAGATGTTATGCTAAATAAAATGGTGACACCCACTCCTTCTTGTGATATTCCCCAACTCTATGTTCATTGACTGTAAATATTGGCAATCAGCTAATTACCAGTCCACATGACAGTGCTGATATCACTCTTAATCCATGTGATCAATCATAAATTCTTTAATGAAATCTTGCAATATTATTGGTTCTTCTTGGAATGGGAAAGGAATAATCTTCAGTTACCATACACACTGCAAACTGCATCATATTTTCCTCTGCCAAGTGACAGCAATAAACAGATCTTGGCAAAAGATTTGACACAAAAGAAGTTTAAAAGTGAACTGTACCATCACTTATTTTGAATGATATGGCAATAAGCCAATAATTCAATGGATCACTGAGCAGCTAGAATGATGAAGCAGGGGAACTTAACACAACCATGAAATAAAAAAAGCAGCACTCAACTTTTTAAAGGTGAAAAAGATAACCATGTTTTCAAAGTCATAGCTTTATATGAGAAACAATGGCCTCCATGTCCTCTTTTTTCCAATCATGTAATGCTTGGCCATTCTGTGGAGAACCCTTTTCCAGTCATTCGATACTGATCACTACGGACCTCCATGTTGCCCAGCAGTATTGATAATAGTGTAGTATCAAATGAGAATTACTTGAAAGAATACAGATAAGTATTCACTGTAAGCATGGGGCCAAATTCTTCTGATTTACATTTAACTAACCCCAAAGAAGCAAGGGGGTTTCTTGAAATGTAGGTCAATATAGCTGCATAGAATTTGACTGGCTAACATGAGACTTAAGCTTGAGACCACAACTGGAGGTAACTTACACACTAAACAGCCTATCGTTTGATGCATCATGCCAGATCAGAAAGTAAAAATGCTGTTAGTTAAAGGTATTTGGCAAGTTTGCATTTACAGTAACTATTATGTTCAAATTATGAAGAGGTGAAGCTTGGCACCAAAGAGAGAAAAGGCTCAGAAGAAAGGATCTGTTAGGACACATGGTTTAATGAGATTTCTTTTCTTAGTTGAATGTTATTCAGTTCTGAGCATCAAATTTATATGCCACATATTTTAATTAAATTAACATGCCAAAAGGATAGGGGAAAAACAGACACAGATATTTTCGAACCACCAAGATCTGGGCTATAACACAGCATATTTGTTGGCGTCATTTGATTCCAAGGCTGCCACAACAAGGAATTTTAAGCCAAAAAACCCTTTACAGAGATTATTTCAGTGCTTTGTGACAAAACATGCACATGACATTGAAGGTAAAACTGGAAAGAATTAGCAATTTGGACAGCTTAATTTGGATGCCAGAGCAACAGTGGGATACAGTAGAAACAAAGGCAAAAGAGCAGGGACAAACTGCATGATGTGTAAACTTAAAGTTCTAATGAAAAATAATATCTTAGCTGACTGAAGGTGCAAGCTTATAGAAAAATAGAGATGAGTCAGAAAAGTGTGATGTCCTAAAAATTTGAGAAAACAAGGAAAATACAGAATGCCTTGAGTTCATGGAGTAATGGTTCTAAAACTCCTTAAACACAAAAGTCTTTTGTGTATCTTGAAAAAGAGTTACAGGATCACTGGAAAAGAGAAAGTTGAATACTGCCAGTATCATTACATTTCATAATACTTATTTATTAATCCCAAATAAATATGAATAACTGACGGGCACATGATCATAGATTTTCTTTAACATATATATATTTTAAGTAAATTAGTATAATACCTGTTTTATATGAAATATTAAATTAAAGAAAAACTCTGAACCTTTAGGATTTACCCAAAGGGTCCGTGCCCAGGGGCTCTGGAACCTTGGTAGAAGTGGGGGGGGGGGCATTGGCGCCGGAATGTGACCCTGCCCCCTGTTCCTCCTTTCTCCCCTGCTCCTCCTTTCTCCCCCCAGGGCCCTACCCCCTTTTCCTCTTCTTCCCCCACAAGGTCCTGCCACCTGGCCAGGCTGGAACCTGGAGACCAGATATGGTAAGAGCCGCCCAGGGAGCCTGACTGCTATGGGGAGCCCTGGACTCACCACCTGCCCTGGGAGGCAGCCCCCAGCCCATGTTCCTGCTCCCTGAGAAAGTGCCACCCAGGGCAGGTGGCGGGTCCAGAGCTCCCCACAGTGGCCCGGGCTCCCTGGGCTGCTCTTACCATGGTCCAGCTCCGGCTTCCAGCCTGGCCAAGGGGGAGAGCCTCGAATGGAAGGGAGGAACAGGGGGCAGGGCCCTGTGGTGAGTGGGAGCTAAGGCCCACCTCAGCCCCCCACAGGGAAAAGGCTGGTGCCGTGCCACTAGCCGGGGTTGTGCTTAATTCTGGCATTTCCTGATTTTTGAGAGCTTGACTTTGCAACCTTAATAACGTTCTTTTAACATAGTACATGTCAATACCACAAGAAATAAAAACTATCAGTTAATTATAAATATTACATAGTTTTAAATCCTTTTCATGAGTGGTATGTAATGTGAGCAAGAATTTCTAGGAACTGAATGGACACATTTTTTGGATAGTTGTGTTTTTTTCTTGCTTATCTTTAAAAAAAATGTTTTTAACTGCATTGAAACAAGAAAAAAAAATTACCAGATGGGCAAAATCAAATTGCTTGACAATTCTAGAGGAAAAATATAAAATGAATGATATGGCAAAATTGATAAGGCCAGATGGTGAATTTCAGCTACACAGATGTAAATCCGAGGTTATACGTTGAACCTTATTTGAAGATGCCCTGAGACCTGCTTAGAAATGCCCTGTTTTACTGCACTTTATCATGGAACTATGATCCTCCTGTTCTGTGCGAACCCTCAGAACTTAGCATCTGCATTGTGTGATTCACAACTTCTCTCATTTTTCTTGCAGAACTGACATAGTTTGATTATACCTCCTAGGAGCCAGTGGAAATAATATTCCCTTCTCAGAGTCCTTTTGTAAATGAAGGAAGGGTATTCGTTTTCACAGCAGTAGAGAATAGGGTTCCCAGGCACCCAGTTTTCAACCAGAATTAAAAGTCTGGTTGGCGGCCTGCAACAGGGTAGTCAGGCTGCCTGCCTGGCTCCGCACAGCTCCTGAAAGCGGCTGGCATGTCCCTTCCTTGGCTTCTAGGCACAGGGATGGCCAGAAGGCTCCGCACACGGCTTCTGCCCTGAGTGCTGTCTCTGCAGCTTCCATTGGCCAGGAAGGAGGGACATGCCAGCCGCTTCCGGGAGCTGCCTGAGGTAAGCACTGTCTGGAGCGCACAGCCCTGAGCCTCCTCCCGCACCCTGAACCCCTCATTTCTGGCCCCACTCCACAGCCTGCACCCCTAACCCAAAGGCCGTATCTCCTCCTACACCGCAACCTCCTGCCCCAGCCCGGAGCCCCTCCCACACTCCGAACCCCTCAGCCCCACCCCCAGCCCCTTCCTACACCACAAACCCCTCAGCGTTGGCCCCACCCCAGTGCCTACACCTCTAGCTGGAGCCCTCACCCCCCTCTTGCACCCCAACCTCCTGCCCCAGCCCGGTGAAAATGAGGGAGTGAGTGAGGTTGGGGGGACAGCAAGCGATGGCGGGAGGGGAGGATGGGGGGGCAGGGCCTCATAGAAGGGGCAGTACAGGGGCAGGGCAAGGGTGTTTGGTTTTCTGCGACTAGAAAGTTGGCAACCCTAGTCGAGAAAGAACCAGGATTTTGCGACACCCACATTGTGTGATCAGTTTTTAAAGAAATAGGCTGATTTCTTTGTATGTGAGAAGATTTGTTTTTTAATCATAAGTGTTACTTTTAATTTCTTCTTTATAGTGCTAGCTAAAACTGCATGAATACTAGCATACTCTTTATTTTATAGTACCAGTGAAATTGTCTTCATGTGAGAATTCTCTCAATAGCCTTATTATAAAAATGTATGCTCAATGTGGAATGATTTTATGATAATAAAGTCTTTTTTATATCCGTATAAAGTATGATCTGTTTTTAATAAACCGGACCGTTAAAAGTCCAGTCGGCAGTGCAGTGGGGCTAAGGCAGACTCTCTGTTTGCTGTGGTTCCACATGGCTCCTGGAACCAGCAGCATGTCCCCCCTCCGATTCCTACACATAGAGGGATCTGGGGGCTCAGCACACTGCCCTCGCTGCAAGCACCAGTTCCGCAGCTCCCATTGGCCGGGAACTGCAGCCAATGGTTGCTTCGGGGACCGCGCCTGCGGATGGGGCAGTGCACAGAGCCGCCTGGCCATACCTCCACATAGGAGCCAGACGGGGGACATACTGCTGCTCCCAGGATCTGCTTGAGGTAAGCGCCACTCGGAGCCTGCACCCCTGACTCCCGCCCACACCCCAACCCCCTGCCCCAGTCCTGATCCCCCTCCCGCCCTCCAAACCATTTGATCCCAGCCCGGACCACCCGCCTGCACCCAACCACTGATCCCCAGCCCCACCCCAGAGTCTATACCCCCAGCTGGAGCCCTCACACACCCCAACCCTGCCCCAGCCAGGAGCACACACCTGCACCCCAAATCCCTCATCCCTGCCCCACACCAGAGCCCGCACCCCCAGCCCAGAGCCGGTACCCCCTCCCACACCCCAACCTCCTGTCTCAGCCCAGAGGCCCCTCCCATACTCCAAACCCCTCAGCTCCACCCCCCAGCCTGGAGCCCCCTCCTGCAACCCAAACCTCTCATCTCTGGCCCCTCCCCAGAGCCTGCACCACCAACTGGAGCCCTCATCCCCCCCAGCACCCCAACCCCCGCCCCAGCACGGAGCCCTCTCCTGCACCCCAAACCCCTCATCCCTGGCCCCACCTCAGAGCTCAAACCCTCCCGCATCCCAACACAGTGCCTCAGACTGGAGCCCCCTCTCACCCCCTGAAATCCTCATTTCTGGCCCCATCCTGGAGCCCAGACCTCAAGCCGGAGCCCTCACCCACTCCCGCACCCCAACCTTCTGAACCAGTCCAGTGAAAATGAGCTAGTGAGGGTGGGGAGAGCGAGTGACAGAGGGAGGGGGGAATGGAGAAGGGGCCTGGCATGGGAGGGGCCTCTAAAGAGGGGCAGGGCAAGGGTGTTGTGCGAGTAGAAAGTTGGCAACCCTAGGGAGGACCCAAGTCCCTGTACCTCCCCCTGGCCTTAAAGACTGAGGCCCTGGAACCGAGCAGGGGGGCCAAGAGCCATATGCTCTAACTACTAGGCTGTCTGGCCCTCCAGGCCGCCTGTTACATTGCCTTAATCTAGTACTATGTAACTCCATTGCGTTAGATGGATTTACAAAATTGGACTGACGTGGGTGTGACAATGCGGTGCTGGCGGAACCCAACTGAGAGTGCCAACTCAGGGCAAATTGCTCAAACAGGGCAGTTACAGCCCAAGGCTGGGGTTTTTCCACCTCTAAGGCAAACCAAACCAGCCAGACTAGGAGGACTTCGGTCTCACCCCACTGGCTAACCGCAAGTCTCACAAGCAATCTCCTTAGACACTCCAGTTTCCCAGTATTACCACCAGTGCCACACGTTATGGGGACAAATGGTTATGAAAACCCATACCCCAGTAAAAGAAAAAAGGTTCTCCTGATCCGAAAGGACCAAGCCCCAGACCCAGGTCAATATACAAGTCAGATCTTACCCACAAATCACGCTGCTGCCAATCCTTTAGAATCTAAAATCTAAAGGTTTATTCATAAAAGGAAAAAGATAGAGATGAGAGTTAGAATTGGTTAAATGGAATCAATTACATACAGTAATGGCAAAGTTCTTGGTTCAGGCTTGCAGCTGCGATGGAATAAACTGCAGGTTCAAATCAAGTCTCTGGAATACATCCCCAGCTGGGATGGGTCATTCAGTCCTTTGTTCAGAGCTTCAGTTTGTAGCAAAGTTCCTCCAGAGGTAAGAAGCAGGATTGAAGACCAAATGGAGATGAGGCATCAGCCTTATATAGTCTTTTCCAGGTGTAAGAACACCTCTTTGTTCTTACTGTGGAAAATTACAGCAAAATGGAGTCTGGAGTCACATGGGCCAGTCCCTGCATACTTTGCTGTTACAAGGCGTATCTGCCTTCTCTCAATGGGTCCATTGTATAGCTGATGGTCCTTAATGGGCCATCAAGCAGGCTAGGCAGAGCTAACCTCAGCTTGTCTGGGATGTCACCCAGAAGCATGGCATAAGTTTGCCATACAGACAGTATAGAGCCAATATTCATAACTTCAACTACAAAACTGATACACACATATAGACAGCATAATCATAACCAGCAAACCATAACCTTGTCCTAGACACCCCATTTGACCCCCTTTATACAAGATTTGGTGCCACTACAGGACCTTGGTTGCAACAATGATCTATACGGTCCCAGTTTATGTCAATAACGTCACAGTGGGTAACAGTGTACTATTGCTGTCAGCTAGTACAGTCACTCATTTAGCGCAAGTGCTGTGTATCTGAGAGTACGTCTACATTGCAATGAAAGATCTGCTGCATGGCCACGGCTCGCGGGGTCAGCCTACTTCGGCTCATGGGGCTCAGCTTGCGGGGCTAAAAATTGCAGTGTAGACATTCAGGCTTGCTCTGGAGCCTGGGCTCTGAAACCCTATGATGGGGGAGGATATCAGAGCCCTCACTCCTACCCGAGCCCAAATGCCTGCACTGCACTTTTTAGTTCCATAGCCTGAGCCCCACAAGCTTGAGTCAGTTGACCTCAGCTCTGAGACTCAGTGCTCTGAGGTTTTTATTGTAGTGTAGAAGTACCCTCAAGATCCCAGATTTAAATTGCTGATGACCCTTGCCCAGGCTTCCTTAATTCTGCTATTTCCTAACTTTTGAGTAATCAACTTTGTTTTTTTAATATGGTGGTATTTTTTTTATAAAGCATGTGTGTATATATCAGTGTATTTCCTACCACCACCACCCCCCACCTTTATATTACTAAGGATATTTGCCTGGGAACAGGAACTTTCCATATCAAAGTTAATGAGTTCCTGACCCCCTGCTTGTGACATTCCAATGCATTTCTCTGGAAATGATTGTTGCAGTGATTTCTGTACAGTGTTCATACAGGGCTGGTCCTGACACACACACATACACACACACCTCTCTTCTGCTAAACGTCCTGAATCAGTTTTACAACACCTATCCAGACAACCTGTGAACAGCAGCAGCACCTCAGCTAACAAATGCAACACACGGAGGTTGCTGCAAGAGAAACTGACCTGTGTGACACCATCCCAGTCAGTTTCTCTCTATAGTTAGCTCACTGTGTAGCTTACTTCATGCAGAAGGAAACTGATTAATCTAGCTAGGGAAAAGTCAGTTTCCTTCTGTATCAGCTTAAAAACATATTACACACAGGAGGAATCTTTTTCCCTGTGCAACTCTTTCATGCATAAAATGCTGCTACTCTTTCAGAGAGCAAACAATAAGAAAAAAGAGCAATAAGAGAAGAATGAAAAGATAGCAGAAAGGAGGAGCAAAAATTCAAGAGAAGAAAAGGGCAAAAAAAGAGACACTGAGAAAAAGGTAAAGCAGAAATAATAGCAGTTGTCTGAATATTGGTGATTCATTGTCTAGCTAGTCTAGATATTTAGATTTTTCTCAGTGCCTACCACATTCAATATTTATTCCAAAGGATCTTGTGTTCAGTGTCAAAGAAGTGAGGATATTCTTTTGAGATTCAGTTGAGACAGAAAATGCCTCAGGGAGGGTGTGCTGTATAGCACTCCTTGCACCTTGTGGTGGAAGATGTCTTGTACGCACCCCTGCTGCTCACTGCCAGATCCTAGCAGGGGATATGGGGAGGATTGGCCATGCCCATAACCTGGCTAACCACACCCACTTGGGGCCCTGGAGTGGCACTAGATCAGGGGTGGGCAAACTACGGCCCGCGGGCCGGATTTGGCCCCTCAGGGCTTTGGATCCGCCCCACGGGATTGCCCCCCCTGGCGCCACAGGCCCCGCGCCGCTCTCCAGAAGCGGCCATTTCCAAGTCTCTGTGGCCCCCAGGTGGGGTGGCAGAGGGCTCCATGTGTTGCTCTTGCCTCCAGGCACCACCCCCCGCAGTTCCCATTGGCCAGGAAGAGGGAACTGCGGCCAATGGGGAGAGGTACCTGGAGGTGCAGCAAGGGCGGCACACATGGAGCCCTCCTCCCCCTCTCCCCCAGGCCCGCAGCGCTTCCTGGAGCGGTGCAGGGCCGGGGACAGGGCAGGCAGGCAGGCAGGGATCCTGCTCTGGTCCCAGTGCGCGCCACTGCCACCCTAGAGCCCGAAGCCCTCCTGAACCCTACCCCCCAACTCCCTGCCCTAAGCCTCCTGCCTGCACCTTGCACCCCAACTCCCTGCCCTGAGCCCCTTGCTGCATCCTGCACCCCTGTGCACCCCAACCCCCTGCCCTGAGCCCCCTGCTGCACCCTGTACCCCTCCTGCAGCCCAACCCCCTTCCCTGAGTCCCCTCACACAGCCCCCACCCCTCCTCTGCCCCAATCCCTTGCCCTGAGCCCCTTCCTGCACACCCCATCTCCCCCCACACACTCCGCACTCCCTCCCTCCCACACCCCAACCCTCTGCCCAGGCCCTGCATACAATTTCCCCATCCAGATGTGGTCCTCGGCCCAAAAAGTTTGCCCAACCCTGCACTAGTTGCATTCACCAGTCTTGATCGACTAGTGCTCAGGGAGTGCTAGAGGCCTGCCAGGTGCACTGAAGGGATGGGACTCCTCCCAGTACACCTATGTAGGACAAGGCACAATACAGCCCCATATTTGAACTGTAATGGGTGTTAGCACAACAAGAATTTCCTCTTTTTTCCAAGTATATTTTTTGGTCATAAATACTTGACAGTATTAATGTGTTTGTTCCTAGCCTAGTGAGCGTGTTTTTATTAGGAACAATGTGGAGGAGCATCTGAGATTAATTATTTCAGAGATGCAGTTTGCCTGAACGTACTTGCTGCTTGTGGGTCTTTTTATCAGGGTCCTTGGGAGCATTAAGGTCTCATAAATAATGGTGTATGAATGTTTTCCCTTCTTTCTTTTATTCCCTTCCATCTGTGTAAAGTTTTCTGTCTTCTCACTTTAGATTATAAAGTTGCTTCCCACTAAGAGGCAGGATATACTAGAGCTAAATAACATGCAGTGAGAATTCTGGAATGTATAGTTTTGTTGCACCTGGAGAATACAATAGCTTGTTACATTTGTTAAACAAATTTTTGTCTTACAAACCCACTTCCCAAAAAGGTTCTTTTGAATAATTCCTTAGCTATTTCTTTTAGTCAGGGGGTATTACTTTGATTATTCAGAAAATAGCATGGTAGAATTTTTTTAATTTACAAGTTTTATTGTATTTAAAAGTATTTAGCATTCAATATTCATATTGAAAACACTTACTAAAAGAATACAGTTTTAATTATTGTTAAAGATTTAAGCAGCAAGGACAATTTAGGTTACATATTAGGAAAAACTTTCTAAGTATAAAGGCTGTTAAGCTCTGCATAAGGAGAGTTGTGGGATCCCCATCACTGGAGGTTTTAAGAACAGGTTGAACAAACACCTATCAGGGATGGTCTAGGTTTACTTACTCCTGCAGCACAGGGGCTGGACTTGATGGCTTCTCGAGAACCCTTCCAGCCTCTAATTCTATGATTCCAGTGACGAGGTTAAAAGTTAAAAGCATTTAAATAATTATCAATTTTAGGAAAATTCTGATGGATTTTATAACATTACTATCTGAATTTTGGTTTCTTATTCATCCTTAAGTGTGTTGATTGAAATATTATCTATGAAAGAGGGAGTGATTTCTAAAATTTTGTAAAAGAACTTTAAGGATTTTTTAGGAAATACTTTTAGTTTGTTTTATTCAGGGGAAGGAGGGGTCAGCAGTCTTAGTTCTGTGTACAGTACATTACTATCCAATATATGATGGTAATATACAATACTATGTTACTATCCCATATATATGTTGGATCTGATTTTGTTGAGAGCAAGGTAAATTTGTTGTCTGAAATAGTTAGTATCATGCATCTTGGGAGTAGGAGGAAGAAATCATAAATCCCGTGAGACCAGAAAATTGACCATCGGACATGGAATTGGTTCCTTGATCTTGTGTTTAGTATTGTTTAGTTGGTTTTGTTTCTACTCTATAAATTCAGGTTTAGCACGTGCAAATACAAAATACATTTGAAAATGGCAGCTAATCATTTTTCTGGCTTCCAGTTTAGGAAGACTGCGCAGAATGTTGAGCCTGTGATAGGAAAAAGGGAAATAAATGGAGAATTTTACTGAAAAACAGAGCATGGTACTATAGTAAGCAAGTCGATGATCCACTTCCCAATCTTAAAATCTGTGTGCTAACAATAAAGGCAAGCAAACTTCACCAGTAAGCACTCGCTGTTTTCCTATTTATTAGAAAGATAAAATTGTTAAAGGGAAATCGAAGGAAGCTTACAGTGCTCCAGCAGTGCGGTATGTGCTTTGTGTATCAATGTAAAAAGGAGCAATCACTTCCCAGATATCCTGATTCATTGGACTTTTAATAATAATTAATAATTAGCTCTTATATAGTGATTTTCATCTCCAGATCTCACAGTGGTTTACAAAGAAGGATAAATAAAATTAGCATTTATTTTCTATTTTAAATAAACCCTCTATATTTGAGATTTTATCTGTAAAGATTTGGTAAGTTTAATATACTTATTGTATCAATAATAGTGCATATTCAATTGTCTCTGTGGGAAAAGACTAGCGAGGTTGAGCTATTTACATATTCTTGTTGGTAAATCAAAGCTTCTTGTACTAACATAAGAGGGTATTATTTTACATTGTAAAGATAAAATTTCAGAGACGGTTACAACCAGCACTCCAAAAATGAGAGAAGCTGATCTTGTTTTCTAGAGAAAGGAGAGCAGAAAAGCGATTCAAATACTGTGGCTGGATTTTAATAAGGGCTGGATTATCTCATAGCCCCTAACTGAATTTATACCAATGCAAGCAATAAGACTAATCAAATGTCATGCTTCAAGTTGTCAGATGATTGCCTGCAGGGGCCAGGAAGGCCCTCCTTCTCTCCCCCCCCCCCCAATGCAGATGTGCATCATTGATTAGGATTTGGTCATTCCAGAGGATCGTTGTTGATCTAGAAGAACCAATGGCCTGCTTGTAATAGTAATTTCTGTGGAATCCTGACATCAATACAGGACTTTTACCTTGAATATTTTTTTCTTCATCTGTACATTGTGTGACAAACCCAGACCAGTGGGGTACAGGAGTCTGGTAGAGGGCAAATATACTGGTCACTGAATGAGTAGTTTTCTGTTCCCTGAGTGACCAGAGCAGGGGCTGCACTAGAGTAATCAGGAACCTGCTAGAACCAGTTAAGGCAAGCAGCCTAATTAGGGCACCTGGAGCCAATTAAGAAGAAGCTGCTAGAATCAATTAAGGCAGGCTAATCAGGGCACCTAGGTTTTAAAAAGGAGCTCACTGCTGTTTGTGGTGTGAGGAGCTGGGAGTGGGAGGGTGTGCTGCTTGATGACTGAGGAGCACTAGCGTTATCAGACACCAGGAGGAAGGTTCTGTGGTGAGAATAAGGAAGGTGTTTGGAGGAGGCCATGGGGAAGTAGCCCAGGGAGTTGTAGCTGTCATGCAGCTGTTACAGGAGGCACTATAGACAGCTGCAGTCCACAGGGCCCTGGGCTGGAACCTGGAGTAGAGGGCAGGCCTGGGTCTCCCCCCCCCCCCCCCCCAACCTCCCAATTGACCTGGACTGTGGGTTCTCCCAGAGGGGAAGGTCTCTGGGCTATTCCCCAACCCACATGGTGAATCTCTGAGGCAAGAAAATCTGCCAATAAGCGCAGGACCCACCAAGATAGAGGAGGAACTTTGTCACAATTGCTGTAGACTGAACCTCATCACCCAAACTGGTTAAACTTTGCCCCATCACTTTAAAATATTGCTTGTTTACCAAAACCTTAGGAGTTGAATTTCAGCTCAGGGTCTGGAAACACTTTTGAAGGTGTTAATAGAAGGGTGAATTTGTACTGTAGCAGCCCTAGATGCACCCATGGGGAAAAATAGTGGGTGCTTAGCACCCACCGGCAGCCCCCCTACCAGAACCTCCCCCCAGCACCTTCTGCTGCTGGCGGGCCCTGCAGATCAGCACCTCCCTCTCCCTCCCAGTGCCTACTGCCTGTTGCAGACCAGCTGTTTTGCAGCATCAGGAGGTGCAGGTGGGGAAGAGCAAGGGTGCAGCATGCTTGGGGAGGGGGTGGAACTGGGTGGGGAGGGGGCAGGATGGGGAGGACAGAGGAGCGAGGGTGCAGTGTGCTTGGGGGTGGGGGTGGAACTGGGCAGGAAGGGGTTAGGCTGGGATGGGGAGAGGTGGAACAGGAGCATAGCAGGGTTGGGAAGAAGCAGGGTGGGGGTGGGGCATTGGAGGAAAGGGTGGAGGATGGGCGGGGCCGGGCTGGAGCATCCCCTGGCAAATTAGAAACTCAGTGCCTATGGTACCAGCAAAGCCAGACCCACCTGTGCTGCTTGTAGTGTAGACTCTTATCAACAGAAGGAGTTTTTCCATCGTCGATGTAGGTAATCCACAATGCTGGGGGAGAGCGAGGAGGTGTGGGGCATGGGTGGGGTAAGGGTGTTTGGTTTTGTGCGAGTAGAAAGTTGGCAACCATAAAAGCCAGGAGTGAGAGAACAGAAGCAGAGAGTTGAGTTCCAAATATCTTCTAGAGGGCTGTGTAAATAACATGAGCCTCATTAATACGAGTACCCAACCTATGGATCATATACTCACAGTGCCGCTAACACGGTTACTGTTTTCACTGCTCTTTCATTTTTCATAGGCCTGTTCATTGATCTGTATGTGCTATTTTTATCTTGATTTGAATGGCACTCTAGTTATAATACAATATCAAAATGCTTCTAATAAAGCTTCATCAGCTTCAGAGGTCAGCATGTAAAGTGATTATTTTATAGAGGAACATTCACTTGAAATTATAGGTGTAACTTGTTTCACTTTTTCATTACAACCATATAGTTTCAACTTTTCATGTAAAATTCTGTCATTAACAAAAGTTTTAGTAGATACAAGTCCATAGACCCTTATTCTAATATGAAGTCATATATTGTAGGTAGTAGCAATATAATATAGATGTCTGGAAATTAAGTTCCACAAACAGCTTTCTGCTCTTAATTCTATTATAGAACTTTAGGAATGTAAGAGGGGCCCTCTTGTGGCTATCTATTGTCTAAACAAAAATGGAGAGAAATCTAGTAGATCAACAGAGAAGAGCAAGCGAGAGAGAGTCTTTGAATGTATTGCTTTGAATTCCATTTTTAATACTGAACACTTTCAGTTTTAATCAGGTACCTTTGAGTATTACAGTGGAAAGGATAGAAAGTGCAATTCGGAGGCCATCTAGGAGGCCAATAGTCTTTCTTGTAATTATTAAATTTGAATACACTGTATGCGTATTCATTGCAGTACAAGAAAGAGTGTGCGGGGTTACAACACGGTAAGAGGGATTTTATGAGAAACAGAATTAAAACTGCTTCTTATTCCTATTTATTTTCTTTGTTCACTTACTGATTGTTGAATTGATAGGGAGAACCCTGTTAGCTGTGTGTATGCTAATGGGGTCTGATAGAACTGTTTAATATCCAGATTGTTGTGATCTCCACCTTGCAGTAAGTAGAACACCCACACAAGTTACCACACCTTGTGGTGTTTTTGAATATAGCAACAAACAAAGGGAAGAAAATAGTATCTCTGTCCTGATACATGACATTTGCAAACAACATTTCTAATTTAAGGTCACAGTGCTTGAAGTCAGAATTAATATAGACCTAAGGCAAAGTTAAGAGAGAATAAATTGATGGTTTTCAAAGAGATTTCAATTAGTATGCATTTTATTGTTAATTGCTTTATTAATTAGGCAGAATTCCTGCCTGCAGGGGTCAGGAAGGTCTCCCCCAACCCACTGTACAGATGTGCATCACTGACTACGACTTGGCCATTCCAGAGGAAGGTTGTTGATCTAGAAGAAACAATAGTCTACTCAGGATGGTGATTTCTGTGGAATCCTTACATAAATACAGAACTTTTACCTTGAATATTTTTTTCTTTATCTGTACATTGCTGTAGACTGAACCTCGTCACCCGAACTGGTTAAACTTTGCCATATCACTTTAAAATATTGCTTGTTGACCAAAAACCTTAGGGAAAATATTGGAGTTGTGTTTCAGCTCAGGGTCTGGAAACACTTTTGACAGATTGGTGAATTCGTACTGTAGCAGCAAAGCCAGACTCACCTGTGCTGCTTGTAGTGTTGACTCTTATCAACAGGAGTTTTTCACTTGATGTAGATAATCCACCTCTCTGTGAGAGGCAGTAGCCAGGTTGACAGAAGAATTCTTCCATCAACCTTTCTATGTCTACAGTGAGGTTAGGTCAACCTAACTACAGTGATGGGGCATGAAATTTTTCATAGCCCTGAGCAATGTACCAAGGTCAACCTAAGTTTTAGGTTTAGAGTAGGCCTCAGTCTCTTTATTTCCCCTTACCCTCTCTTTAGATTCCTTTCTCAAATTGTTTAGCATCTCCAGGCATGAACCATTACTACAGTAAAGTTTACAGAGAGGCATATGCTGGTAGGCTTGGCTTGTTGAGATTTGAAGGCAAAGGAAGAGGTTGTCATTAATTGGATTGTTCCAAGTGTATGGGGTGGCAAAGAAAAAAGGCAGAAAGCCCGGAGTCAGAGAGAGGCTGTAAAATATATGTAAAATATTTAGAGTAGTAGAATTACTGTAATGCTTCAAAATCCACTGCAGTGAAAATTCCCATTGAACCATCATTTGAGAAATCAAGCTTTAGGAGAGAACTTCAGTGACTAAATTAGTGGAGAATAAAGAGAACTTGATTAGGGAGAGAAGCTGGATACAGGCTACTTGCAGCACGTTCTTGGCTGCCACGAGATCCATTTATGGAGTGGCATTTGCATAAGTTTATGCTGCTTCTCCTACCTGGTCAAGAAGAAAAGCAGGATTTTGACAGCTGACATGAAAAGGAGGAAAAATTGAAAGAGAACCATATTCTAGTTGAATATAATATTGAACATTTAAAACAAAAAGAAACCCAATGTGGCCTAGTTAGGGTTGACAACTTTTTAATTGCACAAAACTGAAAACCCTTGCCCTGCCCCCTACCCCTTGGTCCCACCCCTTCTCCAAGGACCTGCACTCCGCTCACTCTGTCCTCCCCCCTCCTTCTATCATTCGCTCTCCCACCCTCCCTCACTCACTCATTTTCATTGGGCTGGGTCAGGGGATTAGGGTGTGGGAGGGAGAGAGGGCTCTGGCTGGGGATGCAGGCTCTGGGGTGGGGCTGGAGATGAGGAGTTGGGGGTACAGAAGGGGTCTCAGGGCTGGGACGGGGTTGGGGGTACATGAGGAGGTGCTGGGTGTGGGAGGGGGAGAGGTCTCTGGCTGGGGTTGTGAGCCACAAATGAGGGGTGGGGCCACAAATGAGGGGTTACGAGTGTGGGAGGAGGTTCTGGGCTGGGGCAGGGGGTTGGGGTGCAAGAGGGGGTGAGGGCTCCAGCTGGGGGTGCAGGCTCTAGGGTGGGGCTTGGGATGAGGAGTTGGGGGTGCAGAAGAGGGCTCAGGGCTGGGGCGGGGGGTTGGGGCGGGGGAGGGGGGTTGGGGTGCATATTCTGGCCGCGCAGCGCTTACCTCAGGTGGCTCATGGTCGGTGGCGCAGCAGAGCAAGACAGGCTCTGTGTGACTCCCAGAAGCAGCCAGCATGTCTGGCTTCTAAGCGGAGGGGTCAGAGGGCTCTGTGCACTGCCCGCGCCCGCAGGCACTCGGGGCAGAGACTGCGTGCGGAGTCCCTGTGGCTGCCCTTGGGCCTAGGAGCCAGACATGCCAGCTGCTTCCGGGAGATGCGTGGAGCCTGGGCAGGCAGAGAGCCTGCCTTAGCCCACTGTGTCACTGACCAGACTTTTAGCGGCCCGGTCAGTGATGCTGATTGGAGCCGCCAGGGTTCCTTTTCGACCGGGCGTTCCAGTTGAAAACCAGATGCCTGGCAACTCTAGGCCTAATGTTTAAACAGCCTACACATGAAACACTGAATGGAAAAAAAAGCTATATGTGTTTTCACTAGTAGAAATTAGATATCAATTTTCAGCTTGCACATACATATTGTATATCTCAAGCCATATGTAAGGCATTGCTTTCTTGCCTAGTAAAGTATTTTAAGCTTTGTTAACATCAGGTTTGCACAGATTTACTTTAACAAATAAATTGGAAAAATAAAAAAAAGTAGTGTGTGGTTTAAAACATTGGTTTATACATATTTACATAGCAGTTGCTGATAACCAAATTAGATGCCAACCAATTATATGTACATTTCAGTATTCATGCAGTGTAACTTCCATTAGTGTTATCCATATGCTTGGATATTTCTGAGCATTATACTGAGAAGAAATCTTTGAGTTTTTGTTGTTTAAATACTCTTTATGTTGTGATCTTTTGGCCAGACTCATTAAAGCTACATGATGACAGGAAAATATTTTTCAGTAAATAAGATATGTCATTCCTCTTAGTAAACTATGTAGGGAAATTTGAGAGAAATGTTAATGAAAATTATCACGTTGTTTATAGGAAAATACTTCATTAATCCCTAGTAATGTTGGTTATGATCAATAACATACTCCAGCCCAGTGGGATCTATTTAACATCAAATCAATTTCTTTGTATTCATTATTCTTTGTACTCATGATACTTCTGGCCCAAATACACCTTTCCAGCTCCCCACTTCCACCCTCCAAATATTCTGAGGTTGGGGCTGCTTTTTGTTCCATCTCAAAAGTCAGTAGGATCAGACTGAACCAAACACAAACCACAAAAGATTTGTCTGTTTGGGGTTTTGGGGGATGGGTGGAAATTGTTTTGTTTTCGTTCCCCAAATATTCTCTTGTCACCTAGACATGTGTCCTGGAAAACAGAGAATGTCTCTTTAAACTCAGAATGTCCCTGCTTTCAGGGTCTGTCCTTGTAGAATTTTACAAAACCACGTGTAGTGTCCTGGTTTTTGTGATTCCTTGCGTTTGCAGCTAGCTAAGCTGGTGAAACTGACAGTAGGTTGGCTGAATTTATATGCACCTCAGGGACCACAGCACATGGCTGCCCGCCGACCCATGAGGTGTCACAATGAGATGTCCTCTAAGTCCTTGAGCTGACCTTCCCTCATAGAGCCATATCAACAGGGTGAGACAGAGTTAAAGGGAAGGTTATTGCTTTGCTGAGGAAGAGGGAGTGGGCACTTTTACTTTATCGCTTCCCCCAACACGCAGCTGCCTCTCTTTCACCCCTCTTTCACACCCTGAATGATTTCTCTGTAAGGCACCGTAATGGGCCTCCCAGTTTCTCACTGTAAATATCTGGTCACCCTATTGTTCCTTACTAAAAACCTGCAACCCTCTCCCCTGCGGGGTTCTAGTGCCAACTCCTTGGTCCTACCTCGCAAATGTTCCTTGGTGGCCAAGTGCACCATTGCAGGTCTGAGGGGAAGAAATCCTT
This sequence comes from Trachemys scripta elegans, assembly GCF_013100865.1. Classification (NCBI taxonomy): domain Eukaryota; kingdom Metazoa; phylum Chordata; order Testudines; family Emydidae; genus Trachemys; species Trachemys scripta. The sequence continues at coordinate 251,124,592 of NC_048298.1, read as the reverse complement.
GTTGGGGGGGGGGGCTACATGCCACCCCAGACCCTATTTGCATTCTGAGGCTCCTGAGATTTCCCTCCTGTGGGTTGGCAAGCATAAGGAGGGGCTTGGAGTAGCTCAGCAGGCCAGCTGAGCGTGGACTGAAGAGCTAAGGTCCTCTGCTACCTCCTGCAGAGCAGCACTAGTCTCCACCCTTCCTGCTTGCCCACCACCTCCACTCCTTTCTAGTGCCAGACCTTTGTGGGGGAAGTTGCTATTGTAGGTCATCACCCCAGCTCATCCCTCCTTTATTCCATGAGTCCTCTCTTAAAAGTGGCTGATTTGGTGCCCCCTCCCCACCATGCAAGGGTGAGAGAAGGCACTGGGGAGAGTAGAGATGAATGAAAAGAAAATACAAACCCCATCTCCTCTTTCCTTCCATTCAGTGGCATAACAAAGGGCCAGGCAAGAGAGGAAAATTATTGAAGCTACTACATAGTTTTGAACACTCGCTCCTTGTGCTTAGTTACAGTAGTTCAGTATACATGATTTGTTCTGTATGTATTTTCTATTTACAGTTATGTCAACAAGAGACTAGCTGCATTAGTTATTGCTAGTTCATTTTAGCAATTTAAAGGATGCTTAGAACAATTGAGCTGTATGTAATTTAGACAAGAAACAAATCTGTAGAGGGGACTTGCTAGTTTGCTGTCTCATCAAGATGTGATTCAGAACAATTTCTATCGCAGTACTTTGCTGGAAAGTGGCATATTTGCTTTTCTATTAAATTGACTGATTTGTATGTTTCCAGTTCAGTCATCTTCACTCTCAAGTAAATTGTCAATTCCCTGTCTTACGCTTTTATGTATTTCAGATGCCTCAGAACTATGTCCACAGTATCCAACCCTTAATGTTTAAAGTCTTAATTAGGCACATACATAAAAATGGCTAGATTTTCAGAGGTATTTGAGTGCCTGCAGCAGTATTGATTTCTGAGGGGCTTTTCATCTTTGAAAATCAGGCCCCTTTTATTTACATGCCTAAATATGCATTTTGGGCACCCAGTTTGAAAATCTTCTCTTACAGCTTCACAGCAGCACCAAGGAAGGCAGCTAAACTATACAATATGTTAGGGTGTTTTATTAGATTGGTATTCGGACACTACCTGTGTATCCTTCCTGATATTCTGTGATTAGACCTATGTGTGACGGATCATGTCATTAGCCTGGGAGTTGCTCAGGACCCAGACTTAATAACCATGAACATAAATCACATCTTGGAAGTGTAGTGGGTCTGTCATCCACTCCAACTCCTAGAGAGTCTGTCTTATGAAGTGCAACTGAAATAAATATCCATGAATATGCTAAATAATTCAGAGCAGAGGCACTTGCTCCCATAGCCAGAGCTACAGCCCTATACAGGAAAAGGCAAAGCATCGGACCTATGCACTATGATGAGTTAATAGACCTTTATTCTTGCACAATCACTAGGGGACAAGTGAAGGCAAATATGATTATGTAGCAAAAGTGATTCTATTTTGATGAGTTTTGTGATTGGCACTGTATATTTGGCAACAGTGTAGTTCTGCACAATAACAAATACATTCCACCATGTAAAAAAAAAGTCTCGTCTCTACTACAGCTATGTTTTTGGAGCAGTAGGTCCTGAGCTCCAGTCCCACTGATGACTCATTAGACTTTGTGGCCACTTGGTGTGTGTATAGTAATGGATTATTATTAATGATTATTTACATTACAGTAGCATCCAAAACATGTTATGCATTGTACAGGCATAAATTATAAAATAAATAAATGAAGATAGGCTATCTCCTAGAACTGGAAGGGACTTTGAAAGGTCATTGAGTCCAGCCCCCTGCCTTCAGTAGCAGGACCAAGTACTGATTTTGCCCTAGATCCCTAAGTGGCCCCTTCAAAGATTGAACTCACAACCCTGGGTTTAGCAGGCTAATGCTCAAACCACTGAGCTATCCCTCCCCTCTGAAGGATATATACAAGGTGGGTGAGGTAATATCTTTTTATTGTCCCAAATTAGGCCAATTTTTAAAATTTTCTAGTTATCTTGAAAAAAATGGAAAATTTGAACACCTTTTATTTTGTTTTGGAAAATTTTGACTAACTCTAGAAAATATGCTTAAACCCAGGTGTATAGCCCATTATTAATTATGGTGTGATATGCAACAAAACATGGGTATTCCACGTTTCAACCATTTTTCAAACATTGCAATGGCTTATGTTACCTGTTGGCAAGTTGGAAAGTTAAGAAGTATGGACCAGAACTGGCAAGTGGAACTATGCAGCTGGGCTCTTTGACGTGTGGTGCTCTGCACAGACGTCCTCTTTGTGGAATCAGTTGCAGGATCTGGCCCTGTGATTGCAAAGGTGTTAAGTGAAATGGGGGCCTGTGGTGTCAGTCCCAGTTGAAGCTAGTGGAAGTTCTGGGTGCTCAGTTTCTCAGGCACTAATTTTTTTTTTTTTTTGTACACTCAGAACAGGAGATATCTGCAGTAACTGTTGGCGTATGTTGACTTTTTAATGGTGAGTAGTGGCTTAATGACATTGTTTGAGTAAAGAATCTACATATAAACATACCCACATCAACTTGAGAATTAGAACCACAAATGGTATTAAATTTACAAACTCTTGAAAATTTAAAACCTTGGACACTCTATTCTGATCATGTGGGTGTAATATTCATCTTCATTAATTTTAGAGCTTTCAATCTGCAACACAGATTTTGCTTGTACAACAATCTGGGATTACAATGTCAGAATTTGAATATTCTACCCTTGTTCTTTATCCTCTGATTAGGTTTAAAATGGCAGTCTCTATTAGGGATGTGTTTTTCTCCTTGTGAGGTCTTGTCTCTGATTTTGGGATGTTGGTTTAAATCCAGAAGTGGTATGTTTCATGCAATACAAACAGAGAAATTAGATAAACATAAAATATTCATTCTGGAAGTTTGCAATGTAAAACTACTTTATTTCTTAGAATTCAGAACACACAAGAACCCCAAAACAGGGAGACACAAAGCAGGCTGCTCCTTAAGGCAGCCATGTACAAGTCGCACCACTTTACTGTGGGCTGGTTTTCTGCATCTGATCCTGCCCACCATTTTGCTACAGAGTCCCCTAGGCTGCAGACAGGACTAAGAAGCCCTCCTTGCCCGCACTCCAAAAGCAATAGTACACCACTGGAAGCACAAGGATTTTGTTCCCATAATTCGAGATCTTTTTTGTCTTGCACCACTTAAGCTGCCTCTCTCCACTACTTCTGTCATTATTAATAGAAACATGCTGCGACTCTGGTTTTTTCCCTCTTTCTTCCACATTAGTTTCAGAACCTCTCCATTGGAACAGGCTCTTTTTTGGGGTTAAAACCCCAAAAGTTTAGTTACAGTTTTAGTAATTAGCCCCACCAGGTCTCTTACCTTCCATTCCAGCAGGAAAAACCAGTGCCTGGATATAAGAACATAAGAATGGCCGTACTGGGTCAGACCAAAGGTCCATCTAGCCAATATCCTGTCTTCCGACAGTGGCCAATGCCAGGTGCCCCAGAGGGAATGAACAGAACAGGTAATCATCAAGTGATCCATCCCCTGTCACCCATTCCCAGCTTCTGGCAAACAGAGGCTAGGGACACCATCCAGGCCCATCCTGGCTAATAGCTATTGATGGACCTATCCTCCATGAACTTATCTAGTTCTTTTTTGAACCGTGTTATAGTCTTGGCCTTGACAACATCCTCTGGCAAAGAGTTCCACATGTTGACTGTAGGTTGTGTGAAGGAATACTTCCTTTTGTTTGTTTAAAAAAAAAATGTTTATTGTAACATGTTTAGTATGCACCTGAGATTTTCGGTCATCCCAGTTCTTCACTCTACTTGCTGCTAGTTTCTTATAAGTGAGACTACAAATCACTCCTGGAGGACATAGAGGTCACAGATTCTGTGACTTTTACAAAACCTCTGCAATTTCCTCTAATTCAGGCCCAAGCAATGAGGGTGGCGGGGCTCCGGCTTCAGCCCCCAGTGGCGGGGCTCCGGCTTCAGCCCGAGCCCTGCCACCCATAACTTAGCCTTACTTATAATGCATTCTCCAATTACTTTGTTTTCCTTTTCTGCTACCTCATATGACTTCTATGTTTCAGCTGCTGTGAACTCTTGCTGCTCTTTTGTTTAACAAGCCCATCAGTCATAGTTGATAAGGTCCCAACTGACTTTGTGAGTGAGAAGAGAATATCTTTCATTTTACCAGTTTTTGTGTTCAGAGCTTCTGACTGAGCTGCCGTGTGCAGGCTGCACCATGCAGTGGGGGAGGAATAACAGTAAAGATATCACTCAGCCCTCTACTGCACCTGTCTACTCCATGAAGCCACACACAACATTTTTGTTCTCATTCTGTGATGATCTGTCACTTCTGTAACAAATCTTACTCAGCTGTGATGTCTGTTCCATGATGATTCAAGAGGCAGAATGCCCTGGTATGTGATCAATGCGTCTAATGTCAGGCTCTGCACTTCCAACAAGTTTATACTTTTCTATCAAAATGATATTACTGCAGCATTAACTAAAGATTTAAAGTGTTTCATATTATTATGGTGTGAAATGAAGACTTGTTGTTAGATTCATACTAGAAACTATTTCCCTAAAATTTTGTTAGACGATTTTCATTGTTTAATGCTAACAAAAATATTGGACTTCCCACCATTGGGAAATAATGCCTTATGAATTTCCAGGTGTGTGTTAATTTTAATATAAATGCTAGTGTATCTGATATGACTTCTCATACTGTTGGAGACATGAGAATTTGTAGCATTCATCTTTGATACACCTGGGACTGGATTGTGCTGGTCTTAAAGGCTGATCCAGCATACACACTTCCACACTGCATGCCTGCAATGTCTCCTGAGGCACAATCCCTCCCAGGGCTCCCTCAGGGCAGTGTGGTTCCACACGATTACTTACTCAGGCCGGTGTATAGATTACATAGCCTGGCCATTTATCTGTATATCATAGGGCCAAATAATTTAAGTGGCCCAAAGCGATCCCTGTGGTAACCCATTGACTTTCATGAGTTATTCTAGGAAGGGATTTGACTGAGTATCTATCCTGGAAAAGGTGTGAGTTTCTTGCAGAAAATAAATTGTAATGAATGGCAGGTTGGCATTGGATTAATGATTGTTTTGAAAGTGAGCCGAAGTGATTCATGGATGTTTCCATTTTATCATTACAATGCTAGCTGTTACAAGTTAGATTGGCAGATATATACTATGCAGCTATTACTAATTACTCTTCTTGTGTTATGCAGTGTAGTTGTAGCCATGTCAGTCCCAGGATATTGGAGAGACATTGTGGGTGGGTGAGGTAATACCTTTTTATTGGATGAAATTCTGTTGATGAGAGAGACAAGCTGTCAAGCCACAGAGTTCTTCGTTACTCTGCTAGACACTAAATATCATGGAATAAACAGACACTGGATTTATGGCTTATTACAACAATCTGTAACCCACTAACCCCCTCTTTTTGTCCTAACTACTTATGCTAAACAATCTGCTCCACTTTGCATTTTGCAGGGATGCTGGGAGTACCTTTCCCAGACCTGAGGAAGAGCTCTGTGTGGCTTGAAAGCTTGTCTCTCTCGTCAATGGAAGTTGGTCCAATAACAGATATTACCTCACCCACCTTGTCTCTCTAATATTCTTGTGTAGGCATCAGACGCTTAAGAATCAGAGTTCCCAAATTCCCAAGTACTTAACACATCCTTCTTAATTACTTTACATGCATTTTGAAGGCTTGAATAAAATACCTTTTTCATCAACGTGTCAAAGCACATTCTGATTGTTTGGCTCTGAATGCCGAGACTCTCTGCTTTAGAGGTTTAGTTCACTTCAGGTGGTAGTCCACTGAAATAAAGAATGAGCAGGCTATAGTGAGAGCAGTGTATCAAACAAGGTGACAGAAAATAATTCTGTGTTGTGTAGCTACAGCAGTGAGTAGCATTGTGGACTGTAGCCAGATTACAATGGACAAGCTTGAAGTGAGGAGATTCTGTTGTCACTAAGCAGAGACAAATGCATGTCTGGACTCAAAATAGCCTAATTTCTTAGATTTCATTAAGAGGAGAAGAAAGGGACTGAAATGGGCCCCAGTTTAACTTGCACTTTCTGTGCCTTTTTTTAGGAATTAGCCCAGCAGCCAGTCCCAGTTTTAACAAGATTTACTGCAAAACCAGATACTATGTTGGGGTGGCCAAACTGGGCTTGTGAGCCTCATACAGCTTTTACCATTAAAGTGTAGCTCATGGAACCCCTCCACCCCTCATTTTCTGCCTACCAGACTGGGGGAGAGGGGAGCTCATGGCTGTGAAGCGAGCTGATGGGGCTATGGCAGGGGTAGGCAAACTTTTTGGCCTGAGGGCCACATCGGGGTTCTGAAAATGTATGGAGGGCTGGGTAGGGAAGGCTATGCCTCCCCAAACAGCCTGGCCCTTGCTCCCTCCAACTTCCTGCCCCCCTCAGAACCCCTGACCCATCCAACCCCCCTGTTCCTTGTCCCCGACTGCCCCCTCCCAGGACCACTGGCCCCCTGGCACCCCACCCCCATCCCCTGACCATCACCTCCGAACCTCCACCCCATCCAACCGCCCCCCCGACTGCGCCCTGGGACTCCCTGCCCCTTATCCAACCCCCCAGCTCCCTGCCCCCTTACCATGCCGCTCAGAGCACCAGGACTGGCAGCCACACCACCTGGCCAGAGCTCGCAGCCCTGCCACCCAGAGCGCTGGTGGCATGGCAAGCTGAGGCTGCAGGGGAGGGGGGGCGAGCCTCCCCGGCCGGGAGCTCAAGGGCTGGGCAGGATGGTCCCACGGGCCGGATGTGGCCTGTGGGCCGCAGTTTGCCCACTTCTGGGCTAGGGGCTTCTGCCAGAGATGACTGGTGCATGCTGAAAGTGGGGGGACACAATTTAAAGGTTTGCCCCCCCAACAACTTGAGTCACACCCCACCAGGCACACCTCTCCTCTTACCTTCAGCAGCTCCTCCCTCCAGCTCCCTGGTTTTAGCTCTGCATGGAGAGGCAGCAGCAAAAGTAGTGGCTCTCCCTGTAGCTCCCAATTGTTTGCCTTTGCCTCTCCCCATGGGCCACAGCTCCCAGCTTGCCGGCTCCAGTAGCTGCTGTGCAGGGAAGGGGACAGCAAACCCTGGCAAAATTTTTTGGGGGAGGGGGCATGTGACTCCCCCACATGCCCCTCATGCATTGCCTCTGGCTTTTGCCCAATGGGGAAGGGGGGTCTTGGGGCTTCAGGTGCCTCCCATGGGGCTGAAACCTCAAGCCCCAGCAGTGGTGTCCTGGCTCTCGAACTTCTGAAGATTATCGTATGCAGCTCGGAGTGTCAATAAGTTTAGCCACCCCTGTACTATGTATTGAGAAATATGAAATATTTGTGTATTTCAACCAGAACTACCAACATTTGAAAATGTTTTGAGACAATTTTCAAAGTAAGATGGGGTGGTCTCACAACAATCAGAGGCTTGTGTGTACAACTTAAGGTGTTTTAGTGTAGTTTTTTTTTAAAAAATGTATCAATGTCCTAGGGCCACAAAATTCCTTCTACTCCCAGGCAAATCCATGACATGAATGCTTCCTCTGCAGCAACAGATCCCTCTTTCCACCCATCTGGCTTTCTAACAGGAGCTAATGTAGAGGCACCGTCATTTGGAAACCTACGCCAGTCTCAGGATATCTAAGCCCTTGCTTCTGCCCCAATAAAAGAATTCTGAGGTGACTCCTTGACTAGAACTCATAAGTATCCTGTCTCTTACATGGGAGATGCATGTATAGAAGACAAGAGAACATGAAAAACAAAACACTTTTCAGGCTATTAAAGATCTAGTGCCTACCAGACCAAATACCCATTATGTCTTGCGTTCTCCCACTCATAAACTGCATTGGGGTAACATTATGTGTCATTGCAATAATAGAACACTCTAAAAACACACACAAGCATCAGACCTGACTGTCAATATAGCAAAAATACATACAAACTCCAGTGATGGAAGATAAAGGTTCAAAGTTCAAATAAGCACCCTAAAACATAGCTGCTTAACTTACACCATGTCTAGATTAGCATTTATGTTGGCTACTTACATTGCTCAGGGGTGTGTTTTTTTTCACACCCTTGAGTGACAAAAGTTTTGCCGACATAAATGCATGGTAAGTAGATCTAAGCTACGTCGATTTGAGTTACGCTATTCACATAACTCAAATTGCGTAGCTTAGATCGAATTTCCCCTGTGGTGTAGACAAGGCCTTAGTTTTGACAGACCACTGAAAAGCTCGATAATCATACAGTAAATATAGTAAAGGAAGAAAGTTTCTTGGCTAGTCACAAGGAAATTTGTGTAAATCATACAAAGGCATTTCCTCATTCATTTCACTGTATTTGTTTCAGATTCTGCTTTTTAGCTCATATTCCATTAGAGAACAGCAAATACATCCGCACAGCCAGTAATGAGATGGAAATGATTTATGCCCTGAAAGGTTTACTTTCACTAGGTGTCATTGCCCTGAGGCACACCAGAATGAAAATGCCATAGGTTGGTGAGGAAAGGCTGAAACATTATTAAAGGCATAAATAACCATCAATAGCAATATTTTAACATATACATTAACATCCAATACTATCCCAGAGAGAGAGGGCAACAATATGAGGAAGAAGCCTTGTATAAGCCCCTGTGAGGTGATCCAAATGTTCGCCAGACATTCCAGCTGCCTTTGAGTGTTCTCAGCATTGTGTGTTTCAGCCACTTTGAGCACAGCTGTTTTCTTTAGTGTTGCAGCCAGTATGTTTGCTTAGTGATGCTGGTAGCAGTTGCAAAAATGTTGATCCCAGGCCGAGAAGCTGAAATACAATTTTTTTATGCTCAAAGCTGTTGAGTGGCAGAGAAGGATATGCAATAGTTTGGCTGTTTTTCCAGGTCTCACTTGTAACATATCAAAACTCTGTCTGCTTGCCTGAAAGCATGTCTTAATCTGTTCTCATAAACACAAAGCAGAGTGATGGTGAAGAAGAACATTTTTCTTGAGAAGGAAAAGCATTGCTCAATATTTTCTAACAGCCCTTGGAAGCCAAAGTCCTCTACAGCCAAATATAACTGCAGCTCAAGGGAAATAATTTCTACTACTTCGTAGTTTATAGGTACTGTAGTCAAAGTGGATGTTTCTGGGAATATCCATTTATGAATGGTCATGGGATGCTCAGGAACTATGATGACAGGATCTGTATAAGTACCCCAACAGAGCGTGATGAAACTGCTGTTAGATAGTATGGAACTGGGTACCAGCACAAAGAACAAATTATTTATGCCATACAGTCCCTCCTCAGCTTTGCCAAACATTACGACAATCATACAATTCCTAATCCAAATTGTAATAGCAATACACACAAGGACACTCCCCGCTCCATGCCCCTTCTTGCTCGTTCAAAAAATGTATATCCCTTCTGCTGTGAAATCATTTCTGGAGCAGCTGCTTCTAGAAGATAGTAGTCCAGGAAGAGATACTGTAGCAATGCACAATCAACACTTTTGACACTGTAACATCATTGTGGAAAATACAGTATAGTTCTTGTGCAGGAAGGTCATTGATTGAGTGAATAAGACAGAAAAAAAAATTTTTTTGATCCCTCCCGCCTTCTAATTGCTCTGAACTGGTGGAGATACCAGCATATTTTAGCAAGAATTTGCCGTATGCAGGGGTGGCTCTATGTATTTTGCCGCTCCAAGCACGACAGTCAGGCAGCTTTCAGAGGTCCGCTGGTAACGCCGATTCAGCGTACCCACCGCCGAAGCCGCGGGACCGGTGGACCTCCCGCAGGCATGCCGCCGAAGGCAGCTTGACTGCCACCCTCACGGCAACCGGCAGGCCGCCCCCCGCAGCTTGCCGCCCCAGGCACACGCTTGGTGCGCTGGTGCCTGGAGCCGCCCTTGGGCGTATGTCTCAATTTTATTTGCCAAGCTTTAGGGCGTCTGGAGAAGCGGTGGAAGTCATTCAGCATTTAGAAAAGGGTGATATGCTGTGATGATCTGGATAGGAAGGACATTACACCCAGCAATTCTGAATAGTTTCTGGATTTTTCATTCAACTAAAGTGAGATCTTCTGAAAGATGAACTCTCAAAGTATTCATTGTTTCAGCAGTGTGTGTCTCCAACACCACTTGTTTTTGAGTGTTGGGTAGGTTCAATAAAAAGCCTCTTGAGATCATGGTTGTCTGAAGAAATCTTAGGGTAATTTCAGTGGATCAGATGTTGGAGACTCATAATTTATTAATGTACTGTTCAGAGCCAGATGAGTCATGCAAACTCCTATTTTTGTACCACACTAGCTGTGTTAATTTTACTCATGGACTTTTAGATGCTATTCCAGCTGACAAAAGTTATAAAGTATTTTGGTTTTATCTTCTTTTTATATCACCCTATAATTTAGGTTAAGTTGTTATTGAATAAAATCTTCAACAGTAAATGTGTTACATGAAAGATTGTTTAGGTATACTCAATTTCAGTCTTTTTCACATTGCCATAACTAGATGTAGAAACTCTCAATGTGGCAACTAAAAGATAAATTGACAAACTGAGGTTTGCAGTTTCTTGTTCTATTTGATGTCAGGTAGATTTTAGTATCTTTTTTGTATTCCTGACAGATAACAACTGAACATGTTAACCTTTACACTCATCAACAGTGAGTGATTTTTTTAGTATCCATGATCATAACTAGTTTTAATCCATCTCTCAACTCAAATTAAGTCATGTAAATGGATTTTAGTCCTGTCATTAGCCTCAATGTAACCTATTTAATGACCCATTTCCAAGTTGGCAGGTCATGCCAAAATCTTCCACATTGCATTATTTACGGCAGTTGCAGCATCCAGTTGGTATTGTCCAGGCTGCTCATATATTCTAACCATGTGCTGTAGAGAGTCATATTGTCTCAGTCCAGAAGACAGGTGACAGGATTAATATTTTCTCATTATGTACAAGAGTAGTGAGAGAATTCACATCTTTGTGGCCTGTAATGCTCATCACAGTAAATCCTCAAAGGACACAATAACAGTTTCACTGTTTTATCTTTGAACTGTTGTGAATATCTTCTCCCATTGATTCCGATATTGCTAAATACCAGCATATAAAAAAGAGTGTATTGAGTACAATTGGATTTGTCACGGTCTCTGTAAATTGAGGAACACTGCACAATTAGTTGTGGTTAGACTCTCCTTTCCTCGAAATCAAAAAAAAAATCCCTCTTCTGTTTGCAGCTTGTTTTCTAGAATATCTCCTTAATCACCAATGGATGAAAATTAATAAAAAGAATTAATCACGAAAAACAAACTGCCTTCTAGTTTGTTCACAGTATTCACCATGCGTTAAGGTTTGCACTTTGTGCTACTGTGTTTGTCACTGGGAGGTAGTTAATGTTACTTATTTCTTCTTTCAGAACTAGTAAGTGCCTCAAAAACCACCGTGATGAAGAACGGATGGATAAATGGGTTAGGGCTAAAAATGTGTCCTCGGTCCACCTTCTTGAAAGTGACTATTTTATTACCCACATGTCATGGTTGCTAGGAATGTTCTATAGGCTTAAGTTTTACAAGTGCATTGGTCCATTTGAAAAAGTTAAGGCAAGGTCTACACTACAGATTTATAGGGGTATAACTATGTCGCTTAGGGGTGTAAAAAATCCACACCTCTGAGTGACACACTTATATTAATCTACCCCCGAGTGTAGACAGTGCTATGTCAGCGGGAGAACTTCTCTCATCAACCACTACTGCCTCGCGCCAGGTGGATTAACTATGCTGATGGAAAAAGCTCTCCTGCTGGCGTAGGAGCATTTTCACTTAAGCGGTGCAGCTGCACTGATCCAGTGTTTTTTGGCTAAGATCAAGTGTAGCATTTCGTCAGAGAAAAATAAAAATTGCTGATTAATAAGAGTAAAAGCTGCTGAATCCTAAAACTGTGTTTTTAAAAATTTGTTGCAGGAACTTCTATTACATCACAATGCTGAGGGATCCAGTGTCACGGTATTTGAGTGAATGGAAACATGTCCAGAGAGGTGCAACGTGGAAAACTTCCCTCCACATGTGTGATGGAAGAAGTCCAACGCCAGATGAGCTGCCTACCTGTTACCTAGGGGATGATTGGTCTGGAGTCAGCTTGCAGGAGTTCATGGATTGTGGTTACAACCTGGCTAACAACCGCCAGGTTCGCATGCTGGCAGACCTGAGCCTGGTTGGATGTTACAACTTGACTTTTATGAATGAAAGTGAGAGAAATATGATCCTTCTCCAAAGCGCCAAGAACAACCTGAAAAACATGGCCTTTTTTGGACTCACAGAGTTTCAGAGGAAAACACAGTATCTCTTTGAGAGGACATTCAACCTTAAGTTCATTTCCCCATTCACCCAGTTCAATATTACCCGGGCCTCTAATGTGGATATTGATGAAGGGGCCCGGAAACGCATAGAGGTGTTGAACTTCCTGGACATGCAGCTTTATGAATATGCTAAAGACCTCTTTCTCCAACGTTTTCAGTACTCCAAGCAAGAGGAGCACCAGAAGAACCGGCAAAAACGGCGGGAGGAGCGGAGGCTACTCCGGGAGCAAAGAGTGCACCAGTGGCAGAAGGAAGAAGCTGTTACTGAAGATTATAACAGTCAGGTGGAGCGATGGTGACACTTTTCATTCTTAGACAAATAAAAGAAAAGAGAATTGAAAACCCTGATAACTTCTTGAACTTGGTTACTCAGAGATTACACAAGGAATGTGTGTTGCCTTGGTAAATGAGACTGAGTCTCACAGCTGCCCTTCTTTGTCTTAGTTTCCTATCAGCTAGGAGAAGATATATATATTTTTGTGTTTCTCGATACATCTTATATGTGTTATTAACTGGCAGTGGAATAGATTCTTATCCAATACTAACTTCTTTCAAAGGCCTAAGCAATGAGAGTGGCTGGAAAAGAGAGCTTTTTTTTTTTTCCCCATTAACGGATGTGTCATAGAATCTCGGAGTTGGAAGGGACCTCAGGAGGTCATCTAGTCCAACCCCCTGCTCAAAGCAGGATTAATCCCCAGGCAGATTTTTGCCCCAAATGGCCCCCTCAAGGATTGAGCTCACAACCTTGGGTTTAGCAGGCCAATGCTCAAACCACTGAGCTATCCCTCCTCCAGTACAGATTGAGCAGCTGAAATTTGTGATGACATGAATAAAAAAATCAGAGAATCACTGAGCTGCCGACGCTGGTGTATTTCAGACTGTCCTGTGTAGCTGTGTTCTGTATTGAATGCAACAGAGAAAACCATGTTGCCCTTCAGATGTTTACACGCAGCGTTTTAAGTAAGAAAAAGAAAATACTAAATGTGATTAAATTACATTTAGGACTTGGTGACACATGGGGCTGAAACTATTTTTTTCCTTTCTGAAAGCCTGCAGTCGTGGGTGGTTTATAAGTGAAATGAGTTATATGGTCTTAACCTAATCCCTCGCAGATTTGGCTGTGCATCACCAAAACCTGCTAGTAAGCAAGCTCCATTCTGAGAGAGCCTGGCAAATGAAAGGCATAAGTACTAGTGCTGAGAGGTGAGATCCATTCTGTAGAACTTCCCATTCTGGGGAAGCTCACAGAGGCCTGTTCACCCTATCTGGGTGGAGGTAACAATATCAGCTTTGACTTTTGTGAAAGGTGAAATCCACAAAGGGCGTGGAATTAAGAAAGGCAAGAAAAAGAGTGGAAAAAGTTTAAGTATTAGTCTGACACTTTCCAAATCTGTTATAAGGGCTCTGTTCATAAAAGTACATTTAAATTCTGAGAACAGAACTAACATGGTTTTATTACCCAACACAATAGTGACTGTGATCCATAGAATTGTGCACTTAAAGCAGTGGTCCCCAACTTTTGAGGGTCACCCCCCCCCACTTATCCCTGTCTGTGCCGCCACCCCAGAGCTGGGGCTGAAGCTGGGAGGGGGGGGGGGTTGCGGACAGAGGTAAGGGGGTTGAGGCTGGGGCTGCAGCTGGGGGTGGGTCTGGGGCCAGGAGCAGTGCTGGGGATAGAGCCACGGCCAGGGGCCAAGGCTGGGGACGGGGGCAGGAGCAGAGCCACTGCGGTGGGGGCCATCAGCTGGGCCCGCGGCCAGGTGCAGCTCCACCCCCAACCTTGGCCCCATGCTTGGAACAGAGCCGCGGGCAGGGTGGAGCCAGGTGCTGGGCCAGAAAATGGGGACATGGCTGTGGGTAGGACTGGAGCAGAGCTAGGGGCAAAGAGTGGCTGGGTGGCACTCCCTCCCTGCCCCCTGTGGAGGATGGCCAGGGCCCCACCAGGCCCCCCTGATAATTCCTCCATGCTGCTCTAGGGGGGCGTGCCCCACAGTTTGGGGACCTCTGACTTAGAGGATACACAATGGGTGTGTGGACAAACACTGAAATTTGTTACTAATATTAGTGTACTGATCTTTTATACATCATGTTGCAAATATAGTTATGCCAATGCTGAATGTGAAGATATTCGGCAACTCTGTCCACTCCAGACCAGGCAGCTCTTTATCTGTTCTTCTACTTTGACTAGAAACGGAGTCCTAATGATGGGCTCTTTCTCCATGCTTTAGGTTATTGTGATTAAACTGCATCCACTTCAGAGTTCTCTTTCTGATCTGTAAGAAGAGGTATTATACTTTTTATATCCCTATTATTAAAAATATATTTTTCCCCTTCCAGCATAAATCTAATTTATTAAATGCCACTTTTTTTAATTGGCCTCAACATGGCTGCTAAACCTATGTGCCCCAACATTTAGTTTACATGTATGAATGACTTTTGCCCGGGCAGATTCACTAATTAGATGTTAAATTGCCTGGTTTGGGTGCACAAATATTTGTGCTCGCAGATTTGAGTTTTGGGGCCAGCAAAGAAAAATTTACCCCAATATATGATACAGTCTGTTTTTGAAAATTATTCACTAAATTTCCTAATTTTCTCATATTTTTAAACCATGCTACTTTTTTGACAGTGTTATTTGTAGTTATCATATACTCCAGTGGTTCCCAAACTTGTTCTGCCGCGTGTGCAGGAAAAGCCCCTGGCGGGCTGGGCCGGTTTGTTTACCTGCCACGTCCGCAGGTTCGTCCGATCGTGGCTCCCACTGGCTGCGGTTCACTGCGCCAGGCCAATGGGAGCTGCTGGAAGCGGCGCAGGCTGAGGGATGTGCTGGCTGCCCCTTCCTGCCGTCCCCATTGGCCTGGAGCAGCGAACCGCGGCCACTGGGAGTCGTGATAGGCCGAACCCAGGGCCGGCTTTAGGAAGTGTGGGGCCCGATTCGAACAGTTTTGACAGGGCCCCCACAGGGATGACTAAAAAAAAAAACCCGTAAAAAAAACCCACGTGGGGCGTGTACTCACCGGGCGGCGCTCCTAGACTTTGGTGGCGGTTCCTTCACTTGCTCCGGGTCTTTGGCGGCACTGAAGGACCTGCCACCAAAGTGCCGCCAAAGTCCTGGAGCACCGCTGGGTGAGTAAAAATTAAAAAGGCGCCTCTAGCCAGGGAAGGGATTCTCTGCCACTTGCCCCCCACTCTGGGCGGCCCTGCCACTGGGTGCGGGGCCCTCTTAGGCGCGGGGCCCGATTCGGGGGAATTGGTGGAATTGGCCTAAAGCCGGCCCTGGCCGAACCTGCAGGTAAACAAACCGGCCTGGCCTGCCAGGGGCTTTCTCTGCACAAGCGGCGGAACAAGTTTTGGAACCTCTGATGTACACGATAGGAAAAGAGCAAATCTCATGGCATCTTTGGTTGTTCAGGGAGTACAAGAATGTATTAAATATAAAATATCCTACAGAGAGAGTGGCATTAATATTAAGAGAAGAGAAAAGGCTACAATATAGAGTAAGATTTTGTTGGATGAACAACATTTTTAGCCCATGTTATTTGTTCCAATGGTGGGTAAGGGATTACACATATATTACACACATTCTTTACATCTTCACATGTAGTGCTTAGAATGCACCTGTACATGGGGTAGCTGGTCATTTGGCGCTGAGCCCCACCAATACCATCATAACTGTGTGGTGTGGCTGAGATATAGCAGGGAGAAATCCCACCTGCTACCAATGGGAGCTCCTGGCAGGGCTGGAACTGCACTGTCAGGGATGTGGCTGCTTCTGGCCTTGCAGCACAAAGGGCATAGCTGCACTGCAAACACAGATGTGTCCTTAACCCGGGTTAGCTAACCCGCATTCCCTAACTCAAGGGACAACAGCAGTGAAGACATGGCAACTTGGCTTTTTACTCAAATTCACAGCTTGACTTTGCAGCTCGAGTCCAAGCCTATAGGGCAGCCTGCGGTTTAACTTGAGCTGCTAACCCAAGTTAAAAGTTGAGTCGCTGTATCTTCACTGCTGTTTTAACCTGAGTTAGCTAACATGGGGTAATTGGCCCAAGCTACGAACACACCTTTTCTGGCAGCGTGGACAAACCCATAGACTGCAGGATCAGAGAGAGAGGGCACAGAGAGAATACAAGCATCTGTAGGGCTATTTCACATCCCATACATAGGCTCTTTGATGTGTCTGTTCTTGCTTTTCCATACCAAGCAACAAATAAATTAGGGCCAAGGAAGGGTGGGTCCATCTGAGACAGGTGGTGAAAGATGTTCAGTAGAAGGGGGAATAATTCTGAGCCTAACAATGGGTTCTCTGAATCTTGAGAGGTGTATGTATTTGTTCTGAGCGTTGGTGGGAAGAGAGTTCTGAGCTGAATGGGGTGGGTCTATGCTGTGCTGAGTTTAGGCAAGAAGAAGGGGTTCTTAGCTTTGAGGGACCAGTAGTGATGGGGGGCAGGGAGGATGTTGTTGTGCAGATGGGGTTGGGAATGACGGAGGTAAGGGAGCCTGCAGAGATTCTGAGCTGGGAGGGGCATAGGTTGGTGTGTGAAGTGACACGCCCTCACCCTCTTATGAAGGAGGCTAACAAGCTCCTCTGGGCCTGTTCCAGGCTAATGAGACAACCTACAAGACTTGCTCAGCCTGGAGGGGGGGAGCTTAAAATGGCGGAATTTACCACAGAATGAGGTGGTGAACAGGAAGAAAGTTGCTTGCCCAGTGACTGATGGTAATAGAGTCCAGCCAAGGAGGAGACAGCTGTGAGACACTGCTCCTGGAGCTGCCCTGACTGAAGGTAAAGCAACACGCCCCAGGAAGAGGGGTAGAAGGTAAACCCTGTGAAGGGGCAATAGACTCTGAGAGACTGAGTCCTTACAGCTGAGTCTCTAGGGGCTGCCTGAGAGGCTGGTCTTTGTTCCAGCCAGGCCTTCCCCTCTTGGGAAGGGAAGGGAAGAACAGGAGCCAGACACCAGTATGTGGGATGTACCCTGCAGAGAAATTCCCCAAGGCTGCCAACTGGGGGAGAGGGTAAATGATGCCCAGTGGCTCCTGGGTGGGTCCAGGGAGCCCATCCCCCCACAGTTAGTTTGGCCCAGTTGAATGCAGGGTGGAATTATATCAATTGGTGGATGTGGGTGCTGGTGAATTGGTGGCAAGAGGGGTGACTGTAGTGTGGAAGGGAGGGTAGAGGTAGCTTCGAGAAGCAGAGGTTGGTACTGCAAGAGATCAGTAAGGGGGTCACAGAGAGATAATCACAGTTGTCTCCCAATTTGCCCTTTACTGTAAAGCATACTTCATTTTTCATTCTGAAAATGGGAGAGTCCCCTCTTTCTTCTCACTTCCCTGCTGTCCTCCCTTAACACACAACAAAACTCTTCCCTGCATGCCCCTGTCCCTCAGAGCCACAGTGGCTTGACTTTTTATTTTTGAAAATATTATCTTTGTATGGAATGGGAGAGAGAAGCTGGGAGATTGGTGAGGCTGCAGGTAGCAGTCACTTCGGGTGGCAGCTGTCACTGCCTGGGTACAGCAGCAGCCCACAAAACAACTTCTAATGGAGAAAATGAAAACAAAGTAGTTGGATGGGGGAAGTTAAAATTTAACAGTTTGGTAACACATTAATACTATGCCTAACCCTGTAGTCAGTGATCTCCCAGAGGGGAAGTCAGGCCTCTGAAGAGCTGCTCATGTGCTATGGCATTTATGTTAATGGAATTTCTGACATCTTGAAGGTGTATATTTGAGGTTGAGTTAAAGTTCATTTTTGACCATGAGCCTACTTCACACATGCTGGCATTTGCAGAGCAGCAAGTGGGCCTATTGGGCAGAGGGCTGACAGCTTCCAGTCTCTAAAGCTCATAGAGGGCAAGGAGCACAGCCAAAGCCTTCACAGTTACACTAGTGGTTTTAGCAAAACCCACAGTCACTTCAGGTAGTGTTTTTAGCAGAAGTTCCTGGCATATTAAAATAAACCAGAAAGGGCTTCCACAGTCTCTTAAGATTTACTTCTTAGACAGAAGTTTGCTGATATTGGCTCTGAAGCGCTGTGCATAATGCTGTGTTTAAAATAACTGATGTCAATAATCAAAATAAAGGGCCAGGTTCATATCTCAGGTACTCCAAATTTACATTGTTGTAACTCCAGTGACTTAACTGTAGATACACTAGACTAGTTTAAATGAGATCAGAATTTAGCCACTCTGTCCATTTCCAAAACTTTGTAAGCATTAGATTTTTAAAAACAGACATGGACTCACTGTCTTCCTGGCAAATTATGATGTTACTGAAATGAGGCATTTGTGTTTCTGCTACTGAGGTGGTGCTAAGAAACATCACTCTGAGGTGGTGCGTAAAGATATTAATCTTTCACCTGATGTGTTCAACACTGGCTGCTTATTTCCAGTTCTAATTGGCTGTAGGTTCACACTAGGCAAAAAGTTCACCAAACTGTTGAGATTTAAGGTTTTAATTCCTGATATTTTATGTTTGGCCACAGAATTAAATGTATTATCTCTGAGCTGTTTTATTGACAAATGCAGATGTGACCTAGCCTGCCCTCACACAAACGCACACAATGCCTTTGCAGCAACAGTAGATCAGCTTCTCTGCGCCGGTGTTCCTCACAGCAGTAGTGATGAGAATTTAATAAGGCTTCAAGAAGTTCTATTGAACAACACACGTTACTTGTTAGAGATGGAGCCCAAACCAAAAATCTAGATCCAAACTCCTCTGACCTTTGTCGAAGTTCGGGTCCAGAGCCAGACTTCACGGCTACCGTGTAACGGTAAAGACCCAAACCAGAATGCCAGGTCCCATCCTCTTTGAACTTTGGGAAGGCTTAGGGTTGGTTCCAGTCTAACTAGCTTGGGCCCATCTCTAGTTTTCAACTCCCATCTTCAAGTAATTTAGCCAAATCCAGTGACATAAGGGGTATAAAGTTACACATTGAATGTAGCATAGTCCAATGAAAGGTGATGGGAGTGACATCCACTATACACCAGAAATGGATTTGTCTGAGGAGGAGGAGAGAGTGTGTGGCAGACCTCTCTGGTAGTTGATTTTCTTGCTACACACACTACTTCCACTCCATTTGTGACTCATTTTGCATGCCCAGTGCCTGATTCTGATTAATGTCTGTACTGCAGTTTGAACACAAAGTACTATATCGATAAGTAATGTTGCTGTGTGTAATTCATTAGCTCACTTACATTGTTTTTTTCCCCCACCACCGTTATGTGACTGACTTCCCTGGAGTTCTGATGTTCGCCAGGGTGCGTTAGATCAGAATCAGATGCCACTGAACTACAAATTGGTGCAAGTTAGTGCACAAGGCCCTGTGCTGTTCATTTACAAAGTTTGGATTACTCTGATAGTGTTGAATGCTGTAAACCTCTCTAGTAACAGCAACTACATACTCAGAAAAGATATCCAGGTTTGTACTGAAACGCTTCTGATGGCTTGGTTCTTGTGAGATAGTCTTTATGGAGGAAACTGATTGCAGCATCCTCCATTTTCTTCTTGGTCATATCAGTATTTTTATGATTCAGTGTCCCTTTTCATGATTTTAACTTGTCATTCTCTAATGTATATTTCAAATAAATGTTGGAAGGAAAATCAGAACTTTCCACCAGTTGCAATGTTTAAGGTGAAAGGGTAGTTAATAGATTGTAAATTTCTTTTCCTTATGGATTCTTCCTTTTATTTATGTGCAATAATGTGTATGAACTCTGCTAATAGGAGATTGTATTGTGAGTGTCCATATCTACTTTTATGGCTATTTAAAAGATGGTTTGTAGAACTGAGGATTTTCATTGATGTAAAGCACAACTTAATGAATTCTTTAATGTTAAATCATTTGTGATGTCTAACAATTGTTTTCCCATATTTAATTCAGTGATTTTTTTTCTGTAAAATGAGACAATGTTTACTAAATATTTAAGGAACCTGTAAAAAAAAAAAACTATGGAGAAGTTTTGTTGAATTTTGTTCCATGCATTAGTTATGAACAACAAATAAACATGATTCCATTTTTAAAACTGTAAAGAATAATCCTGTGTAAGTAACTAAAGGGGAATAGCTGGTGGCTACTCTTAACTCAGTTGTTCTGAGCATTATTAAAGATCCATCATGTCCACAAGCTCAGTTCAACAACAAAACATGCATGGCAAAAAACATATTTTAAAAAACATTTCATTCGGTCATGACCTGCTCAGAATCCCAGAGAAGTCTGTGAAATGACTCACTGACTTCAGTGGAATTTGGATCAGGGCCTTAATACTGTTTAAGTGGGTTAGAAATACAATGGGCCACATTCTGGTCTCAGTTACACAAGTGTGAATTTGGAGTAAATCCATGGAAGTCAAAGGAATTGACTCCAGATTTACACCAGACTAAAGGAGAGCAGAATTTCTTGATGTCCAGCAGTAATACTCTAGTAACAACAGATATACTGGAGTATAAGCTTTCATGGGGTGAATACCCACTTCATCAGACGCATGTACGTGCGTCTGACAAAGTGGGTATTCACCCACGAAAGCTTATGCTCCAGTATATCTGTTAGTCTGTAAGGTGCCACAGGACTCTTTGTTGCTTTTTACAGTTCCAGACTAACACGGCTACCCCTCTGATACTTGACTCTAGTAATACTTCAGAATTCCAGCTCAGTGCCTTGCCTCTAACCTGGCTTGGTAAGACTGATGCAATAGACTCTGGACCAGGGAGGGCTTCTCTTTGTTCTCTAGCAACATCCACTAGTGGATGCATGGAGTGTTAGTGGGATCTGGAGGGATCTAATTCCAGCCTTCCTCCATCACTGGGAGGATTGCTGCATGGTGCCAGGTCTTTGGAGCAATGACTGAAGAATGGAGGTAAGAGTCTGGGGGCTCCTCTGTATTCTAAACAGAGGCTCACAGCCCTCTGCTTATAGCTGACTGTTTAGTCCCTTGCTTCTATTCCAAAGTAACACTGAATTTCTATTTAGCTCAAATACAGTGGAGGGCACCATGCTTTTATTTCATAATTACTTTATCTTGATTTCTAGGTGCTATAATGTGAACAATTTTAACAGCGGGACTCGTATAGGTGCCACCATTACTTGAAGGGAGTCTAGTTAAACGCATAGGTCACATGGGCTCACTGACACAGTGCTTGGTTGGAGTGGTATGGAATGACCCCGATTCAGTCCATTTCTATTGAAAGCCAAGCAACCGGCTTGGAGAAATGCAGTAACTATAAAATACTGGAAATGAGAAATCGCCCCAAATATTTGAGTACAGGCCAAAAACCCTTGGAAACATCTTATTCTTCTAAATTGTGGGTGGGGAAGGGAGGTAATTGGAAATCTTTCAAAGATTCATGCTAGTTTTGTTTTCTAAATGGTGTTTCCCATAACCTTACCTGTGGACAGCTACTACTGACAAAGGTTCAATTTGTGCTGGTTGAGCCCAGTGGTGCTGGAAACTTTTCGATAGTGGGTGTGCTGAAGGTGGAAACCATGTACTTGGGTTGTTACTACTTCAAGCCAGGAGGATGCTGCAGCACCCCCAGCACCACTAGTTTGAACACCTATGCTTGAGTCAGTAGTAATTAGTACCACATGGGTTTTTCTCTGGTCTCATTTACACTGATTTTTACACCAGCGTAACGCCATTAACTTCAATAACAACTTCATTGGGATTACTTCTGATTCTCATAGATATATGTGAGAAATATTGGGGTTTCAGTCTGTCTTCTGCTGGGGTATACATTGATTTGCTTGAGCAGTGTTACGTCCTCTGACCTGGCAAAGTCTCTATTAGACTTTCAGGTGGTACTTCATTTACTGATATCAGAATACAACAGTGCTGGGAACTGAAATGCTCAGGGGACTGGTAATACTGAATTCATCTGTAGGTCACAGGTTCAAGTCCAGGTTGGTGATGACCAAGTGCTGTTACCATCTCATGGCTGTTTGGTTGCTGATGTTAAATGAGTCCTGTTCCTAGTGGGCTGGTGTCCACCTCATTGAAAGTACTGCCATATTGTACAGGTTCACATTGTTTTTAGTCTTAGCAGAGACGCTGATGCATGAATGGGCATGGAGAGAGGCCCTGCTGAGGTAGTACCTATGTTCAGGGATAAGGTACACAGAGGCAGGGCAACTTGGGGAGTTTAGCACTGCTACAGCCCATTGTGTAGGTCTCAGTAGAGAGAGCTGACAGGACTGTTTGTCACCTTTCATGAGCACTTAATTTATTAAAATTGGTGCTGTGTGACTAATGGAAATTATGTGTTGTCATATACGTCACTCAGTGGTGAAGTGGCTATGAAGCAGTGGCATAGAGATGGTTAAATAAACTGAGTGGCTGTGTGACTGATAAATATTACTACCTATCAAAAACAGACCTAAAGATTCTACCAAAAGATGGATATATTTCTACCACCTAACTGGATAAATTTTGAAGGAAACAATAAAAATCTGGAGATGTCAAGACAACAGTACAGATTAAAGCAAAACTGAGATACTAAATCAGTAAACCACAACACTGAATTCTACTGCATTTTGCTGGAGAAAAGGACTTGACTGAGACAGCAGTCACATTTTAAAATGGGGGAAGTAGATGGTATTGAAGTTCTGATTAAAATCGTAGAGTAGAAGGGGGACTATTCATGTTTTAATCCCATAGGTTACAAAAAGATAGGTGAGACCTTCAAGCAGTTGGTAGGAAATCTGAGTAATTTCCAAAAATTATGGGTGTAATTATTCACTTAGAGGTAATTAAATGACTTATAAATATTATTGTTTAAAATAAGTGTAGAGTACTGTAAATTTATACAAGGCTTTGTAAAGACATACCTACCATACTCACATGAGCAGTCCTACTAAAGCCCATGAATGACATGAGCAGGATTCTGTACACTAGGAACTCATGTTCCTATTCTGAACAGTTTACAGTGTCAGGAAAAAACAAATGTATGTTAGACGAAGTGGAGCTGTCACTAGTGATAGAGAAGGGAGGCAGAGAAGGATCAGCAAGGAAGAAGTTTAGTTTGGAAATACTGAGTTGGAGGTGGAGTGGCACATCCAAGAGGAAATGTCTGGAAATGTGATGACATAAGAGAGAATAGAGTGGGATAAGTCAAGGATGGATAGAGCAGTTCTGAGAATCATCCACATAGGGATGATGACTGCAAACATTGGGGTGTATGAAGCTGCCAAGAAAGTGTAGAGAAGAGTGAGGGGAGGGGGGGAAATAGGGACAGAACCCCAAGAGATATCAATAGCTGCAGGGAGGGAGGTGAGGCACCACTGAAGGATACCCTGGCTGAAAGAGCAACCATCAGAATAGAGTAGGAAGTGAACCGGAAGTGCACAGACCAAAGGAAACCAAGATACAGTGTGAGAGGACTATAAAGAGAGGTGAGTGCTCATATATATTAAATATCCAGAAAAATAAGAATTGAGCAGGAGCCTCCCAAGTTAACTAGCAAGATCAACAATTAATTGGTTCAGGACATTGTAGGACCTGCTTTACAAAAGTGTGAAAGAGCAAGTACCAGAGGCAGAAGCATTTAGTGGAGAATAAAAATCAGCATCTGTCTATTTGATCCATGATGCAGATGCATATTCCTAAATTCTGGCCCAGAATGTGAGTCTAAATACTTTTACATACTCCACTACATTCCAAATAGATGTAGTAACTTGGACAAATGGATGGATGAAATTCTATGGCCTGTATTATGGAAGAGGTCAAATGAGATATAATCGTCCAATCAGGCCTTAGAATCTACGTCCTAGTGACAGGGAACTGTGTATTACCAAGCACACACCCAGACAAACCAGTTGTGTGAGTTTTAGCAAGGAAAATTCAGGATTGCTCAAGAGACTGTGTAACTGGAACTGATGAAATTTATGATAACATTAATGAAGATGTCACAGCTACAGATGTTCAAATATATTATTAACCTGATGCAGGAATGTGCATATTAATTAACAATCTGCTATTAAGTGTGTGGGGGGGGAAATCCTAGCTTAAATCAATCAAACTGTTCATAACTATGGTCCTTATCATAAATACTACAAAATGATTGGCCTGCCAACAAGTGATACTCCAGTCAGCATAGACCCACAGCAATCATGTGAGTGACACTGAACGGCTGGTAAAAGAAGGTGAAGAATTGTAAAAAGTTTAGTACTTTGGAACCTCGCTAATTATTTTTTGAGTGAGAGAGCCTTTGTGAATTACTGCATTTTGTACACATGCGCACACACAAAGGATAACATCTCTCAAACTGTATTTCCCTTTGTGTATTTGACAAATGGGGTTTAATATGAAATCTTATAAAGAATTCACAAGGCTACAGGGGGTCCCCAGTATATGTCAGGTTTGCATTGTTGAAAAGGGTGATGGATACTTAAACGATGGATACCGGGGAATTTTCCCCCATAAGAAATAATGGCCCGGCCCCCCTCTTCCCACCCAGTTTTGCCTCCTCCTGCAAGCACGCCCTGTCCCCACTCCTCCCCTTCCCTCCCAGTACCTCCTGAACGGTAGGGTAAGCACCCAAAGAAAAGCCACGCAAAAGGTGAAGAGACAGATATGCGGATTGGGCCTGACATGAATTAGAACATGTTCCCCTATTGGTGAGCGACAGATACGCGAAACGAGGGATAACGGGGAGATGTATACTGGGGACCCCCTGTACTAGTAAATTCTCTATATCATATTGTGTAAAAGAAGTGACATCTTACTAATGAGGGGACCTAACTACAGTTTCTGTTCTTATTGGAGAAAGAAGTGATGCGGGTTAGAACAGAGCTTAAAAAAAAAAAAAGCTTATAACTAGTGTGGGGGCAGGAGGGCAGTGGGTGAGAGTAATTTTGTAAATACCTCAAATGGGATGTCATCTTTCTGAATTTCTGTGATGATTAAAAGCAAAAACTGTTTTTGAGTTTAACAACATTTCACACAAACACCAAAAGGAAAAAAAACATACTTGGGTCTGATCTGGTACACCTGAGTCCATGCATCTTCTGCTTCTGTATTTCCATCCATTCTACCTCATTGTAGAGGAAGATGCTAGACCCTCCCTCCCCCCACCATCCCCAAATCACTCAGGCTGCTTATTTTCCAGAGTATAACTGCACTTTGTCTTTCCTGGCAGTGATTTTTTTAACCATGCAACCTAAATGTTTCACAGCAGCACTAATAGCTTAGTTTTATGTTAATGAATCATTGTGGTATATTCCAGCTCAGGTTAAAGATAAACATAGTTTTCAGCTTGTTTCTTTGTTTGGATCAGTTGGGCTGTTAGCCCTGTAGGACATGGATTGAATTCAAACTGCTACTCCTGACAGCTAATCAACTCTTACTTTACTAGATTTTGTTTGAAAGAAACATGTCTATTTATAGACTCGCAAAAGAGTTCAAGTCTGCCAACTCTGTTTACACCACATCCTGGAACTCTTCTATGAATAAATATCTTTTAAATTCAATTTTAAGAGTCCTATCACAACACAGAGTCATAGAGTTTAAGGCCAGGGGGACCACCAGATCATCTGGTCTGGCCTCTTGAACATCACAGGCAACCAGCCCTCACACACTAAACTCAACAACCAAAATTAGAACAAAGTATTACAGCACACTGGAGACTAGACTGTTATGTGCCCCAGGCAGAGAGGCCCCTGTTGTGGGAGGGTGTCCGGAATCAGGGTCTGCTGCACAGCTAGTCTCCAGACAGCCTTATCAGTACAACTGACCTGCAGCAGGCTGCCTGATTGGCCACACCACCTGACCAGCTGCAGAGGTCCGCAGGTCACCCTTAAACCAGCAGCAGCTCGCTGGCTTCTCAATGCTCATACCCACCAATGTGCCTGCTCCTGTGTTACCTTATTCTTGCTGCTCCTGCTTTTTCCCCCACCTTGCTGCTGCCCTCCCCTTGCCTTGAACCCCTCCTTGCCTGCTACCCTGCTTGACCCAGTTCCTCATCTCTGGTTTGACCCTGGGCTTTGGCTCCTGACTACTAATGATTGTCCTCATCCTGGTCAAGTGACACATGGAAATGATTAAGTGAGATATAGGCAGATAAGCCTGGCAAGTGACCCACACCCACATGCTGCAGTGGAGCCTGGAAACCCCCCTGAGGCCACAGCTAATCTGATCTGGGGAAAATTTCTTCCTGACCCCACATGATGATCTGTTACATCCTGAACATGTGAGCAAGAACCCACCAGCCAAGCACCTGAAAGAGAAAATGCTTGGTGCCATCTCAGAGCACTGGCCCACCTCATCTACCCTCCCCTCTCCAGCCATGGTCATTTCTGATGCTCTGGAAGAAGGATGTAAACAAACCCCAGAATACATTGGGGGGAAGGTGGAAGAGGTAATCCCTTCCTGACCACTGCAGGTAACTAGCTGAAATCCTGTAGCATGAGCTTTTGGGAACATAAGCTATAAACTGGAATTTAGCTGCAGGGCTGTTTAAACCTGCCTCCTACCATTACAAGAAACCCTGTCATACAATCACAGCTCTCTCTTAAATTTGTCCAGCTCTATCTTAAAAGTAATTAAGTTGTTTGCTCCCATAACTCCTATTGGGAGGCTGTTCCAGAACCTCAGCTCTTTGATGGTTAAACACTTTCTTCTAATTTTCAGCTTAAATTTGTTCATGACCAATTTATACCCATTTGTTCTTGTGCCAGTATTGTCCTTTAGCTTAAATAGCTCTTCACCCTCCCTGGTATTTATCACTCTAACATATATATATATATATATATAGAGAGAGAGAGAGAGAGAAATCATATCCCCTCTCAGCCTTTTTTGTTGTTGTTGTTGTTGTTGGATTAAACAAGCCAAGTTCTTCCAGCCTTCTCTCGTAAGATAGGCCTTGATCATCCTAGTAGCACTTCTCTGCACCTATTCCAGTTTAATATCACCATTATTTAACATGGGTGACCAGAATTGTACCCAGTGTTCCAAATGAGGTCCTACCAGTGCCTTGTACCATGGCATTCATACTTCACTCTCTCTACTGGTAGTGCCTTCCCTGATACATCCTAGGCTCACATTTGCCTTTTCTGCAGCTGCATCACATTGGTGGCTCATAGTCAGTCTGTGATTGACTAACACACCCAGGTCTCTCTCCTCCTCTGTCACTTCCAACTGATATGCCCACAGATTCTAGAAGAAATTCTTATTATTAGACCCTAATTGCATGAGCTTGCACTTTCTACCATTGAATTTCATCCCATTTCTGTCACTCCAGTCTTCAAGGTCATCCAGATCTTCCTGTATAATATTCTAATCCTCCTCCGTATTGATCATGAATTCCAATTTTGCATCATCAGCAAATTTCATTAGTACACTCATACTTTTTTGTGCCAATGTCATTAATAAAAATAGTGAATAAAATTGGTCTCAAGACCAGTCTTTGAGGTACTTCAGTAGTAACCTTCCTTCAGTCCCATAATTCACCTTTTTAGCACAAGCCATTGCCTTTTCACCGTAACCAGTTCCTTATCCACCAATTTTTGTACTGATCCCTATCCTCCCTAATTTAACTAATGAGTTTCCATGTGATTCTTTGTCAAATGCTTTACTGAAGTCCAAGTATATTAGATCCACTAACATTACTTTAGCTAAAAAAATCAGTTATTTTTCTCAAAGACGCAAATCAGGTTAGTCTGGCATGATCATGATTGGTAAACCCATGTTGTGTTACATCCTCTTTACCACTTCCCTCCATGAATTTAATTATTCTTCCCTTCACAATTTGTTCTAAAGCCTTGCACACTACTGAGGTCAGACTGTAATTGCCCAGATCACTTCCCCCCCAGTCCCCCTTCTTTTAAATACAGGTATATGGTACTACCCCTGAATAGATAGAAATATTACAAATCCTTGCTAGCAAGCTCACATGCCAGCTCTTTCAGTATTCTGGGATGGAAATGATCTGATTTCCCATTATTTGAGCTCATTAAGCTCTTTACATTTTTCTTCCACCCACTTCGGATGTGGTAATTTCCATTTGTAGACACACTTCCATCAGCAATACCGTCTTCATGCACATGTTCCATATTACCATCCTTATTAAAAACTGAGGCAAAGTATTCATTTAGTTTTTGGGCCATACCTAAGTTATCTTTAAAGGATCACAATGGAATAAATCTAATGAGAGGAGAACCTATATGAGATAAGATCTGGAATTCCAGGCCCAGGGGTGAAAGTAAGTTAAAGGACTTACCAGTACGCTGGAGTCCTGAGCAGGGGCATGGCCTCAACCGGAAGAGGGGTGACTTCAACCAGAAGAGGCGAGGCGATTTAAAGGGCCCAGGGCTCTGGCGCAGTGGAGCTCCAGGCCCTTTAAATTGCCGACGGAGCCCTGCCACCACTACCCCGGGGCTCTGGCAGCCAAGCTTGGGCGGTGGTTTAAAGGGCCAGGGGCCCCTTTAAATTACCAGCCTGGGGAAGCCGGTCAGGTCTGGCATGGCGTACCGGCTCTTGCCAGTACGCTGTCCTTGACCGTACCGGCTTACTTTCACCTCTGTCCAGGCCCCAGCATGAGATCTTGCAGTTCCTGACCATCTATGATTCCTTCTCACTTGTCTCATATCGGGCCCAGTTACTGCTGGTCACTGAGTGCCTTGGGCATCTTCAATTCTTTTTGAGTTTTAGGGGAGGGAAGTACCCAAATCCTCCCAGAGTGGTCACCAGTTTACATTTATTTCCTTATCTGTTTGGCATGTTTTAAACATCTGAGCTTTGCAAGCTTACCCCCTCCACCCCTGGTCCCATGTATATTTATGATAAATGATACTTTAACATTGAAGCACCTGTTTTCTAGTCACCATGTGTAGTCCAAGGTGCATAGACAAGGGCCTGTTTTGCATCAGAGTAACATTTTTACAAGTGCAGAGTCACTATGTCTGCAGCACTGCATTTCTGGTGGCCTGAATGCTTATAGCATCAGAGATTGCTTTTAGCACAACATACATTTTGAATTAGCAAATTAATCTTATACTCTCTTTAAGAGCCAGTATGGCGGAACATATTACTTGCTCTCTCACCTGCCAACTATATCTTTAAAAGCTACAAAGAGGACACTAAGAAATGTATTCCTGAGTATTATATAAAAGCCTCCAAATTAGAATCCCAAGACCTGATTCTGTGACCTTCATATGAAATAGAATTTGCATGCCTGGTTCCATTGCCATCAGTGGGATTACTCAGATGATACGTACTCCTCGATATGAGTAGGAGTCACAAAATTGGGCCCCAAATACTTTCTGAAATAGATTTCTTTAACACTTACAAAAACCCTCTGGATCTGATTCCCATTTTACACTAAAGCCCCTTTCTATCGCTCTGGCAGAGTAAAATAACCTAAAACCCTACAGGGACATTGTAGGCAAGCTGAAGTCTGTGTAGTGCTATGACATTTATTGCATTGCTATTATGATAGCCTGGCATAGTTTCATTTGCCTTTGTACCCATTTTGATAAAGTGCTAAGAAATACATTGTTTCTTTACTGCTTTTGCTAGATAGGTGGGGGGAAAAAATCAGTTTTCTTTAGTGGCACAAACTGCATTTTCCAAATGTTTCCATGGCAAGTTTTTTATCAGTGGAAGAACATTTAATTTCCTTTCTTGTGTATTTTCACAGATTCTTTTGAAATTATATATATTTTTTTCTCTTTCACACCCAAATCTTGGCAAACTGAAAATGTGGCTTGTTGCCTTTGCTACAGGTATGCAGCTTCTCTCCCCCTCTTCTAGCTCTTGTGTAAGGCCATAAACAAGGAGAAACAGAACGAGCTGCTCTCAAATTACAGAATGCTGAAAAAGGTCAGAATCTTAAATCATGGTTCAGATGGCACAAATAAATTCTGATCTCTCAGAGCAGCTATAGTATAAAGAAAGTGATGGTAACACAGCATGAATCCTTATATGAAATGCTACAAACTTCCTCGTCTGATTAAAATTGCATCTATAGCCACATTATTTACAAACAGTAGGAAGCAAAGCTGGACTATATGCAGTGATTGTAACAAAACACATTTAAAAAAAAAGGCGGTTTTGGTTTTGCAAAACCTTCTTAACTATTGTTTGTTTTTTGCAAGTTCAAAATGAAACTCACCACCTCAACAACTGCTATAAACAGATTATTCTGATTTTAATATTTACCCAGAGGTCAGACTCAAGACTGGGGCCCCATTGTTCCTTTGGGTAACTGTGGTAGGGAGACAAATGTGAGGACACACCTATTTGGGGGGTTTCTTGTAAGTCTCAAGGACAAGAACCATAACATTTCTTCTTAAATTGTAAGTCCTAACTTCTTCTTTCTGAGCAACTTTTGAAACTGAAAATGTCTGAGCCCAGCTTTAACATTCCGGTGTTTTGCCTAGCTTATAAATAACACAGTAGTGTGTGACGGTGCATTTTCATGGTAAGGTTGTAAATGCACAGTTTACATTGATTTACTGCAGTTAAAAATGTGCAGGGAAAGATGGCCTAGTGCAAGGCCAAGGTAGTTCTGGGGTTTGTTTAATAAGATAGCGGGTAAAATCCTAGTTCTCTTAAAGTCAATGGGAATTCTGGGGTTCTGGGGTCTTATCTTTCAAGATCACTGGTTTGAATCGGGGCCAAAGATCTGTGGTGACCAAAATCTGACAGTTGTTTGGCCTATGTGAAATTAATGGTTGGTCTCAGTTCAGTTCTCAATGGACAGGTGTTAGTATTACAAAAGGTTCCGTCAAAACTGGTATCCTTGCTTGTTAACAGACTTTGTAGAGGGCAAAGAGTGAAAAGGCATAAAGACTGTCTTACCTATTTATCCCTTAAGAGGGTAATTCCTTTTAGATTACGGATGAGCCACACAAGGGATGTGGAGTAGCTGAACTTGGAATTGCTTGTGCTGTACTTATTCTGTAGAGAGATATTGTAGGTCACTCACCAGCAAAGTCACGTTGGTATTTCTCATGTGTGCTAAAAATCATTCAAACACTCAGCTTAAAAAATTATCTCAAAAACACATTAGCCCAAATTCATTCAGTGTAGCTTCACTGAAAGTGGAGTTGCCCGGCAAATAAATTTACTCAGATTCCTCACTGTATATTAAATACCTTGCTAATTCACACTTCACTAATCATAAAAAGACATAAATGAGTTAACAGTTGCTGGCCACCTTTCTCGCTGTTATGAGGTGCCAGTTTTCCAGAGGCATTGCAGCAGAAATGAGCATTAAAGAATTTGAAGGGGGATAGGGCCATGGGGTCACGAATTAGTTCAGGTAGCATAGAAGAAAAGGCAGCATGGAAGAAAGCACAAGGGTGCTATCAGGAGAAGAGCCTGCATGGATAGGAAGGAGAGACATTTGTACTTAGTGTGACAACTGCATTTCCAGTAAGAATATGCTAAATACACTGAATTCTTTCCACCTCACTTGGTTAAAAAGCCATAGACACCTGCAACAAATAGATGCCGGTTGACACTGAAGGTATATCTACAGTGGAGCTGGAAGATGTAATTTCCAGCTCAGGTACACATATCCACACGAGTTCTGAGGCTAGTGTGCTAAAAATGGCTGTGCAGCTGTGGTGACATGAGCAGCAGGATGGTCTAGCTGCTCAAATACATGCCTATGGTCTCAGACAGCATCTTACTCAGGGCAGCTAGTCTGTCCTGCCACTCACGCCACCATGGCTATGCTGCTACTTTTGGCGTGCCAGCTTAATCAGAGCTAGTGTGGGGATGTCCCCCTGAGCTGGAAATTATACCTTCCTGCTCCAGTGTAGACATACCCTAAATGTTGGGCTTTTAGTTCCACTGGAAAGATATTGCCCGACAGATACAGTAGCCAGTACATCTGATAGTTACAGGGTATGTCGTCAATGCTAATAAAAGGTGTGTTCTGAACTCAGGCTAGCTAACCTGTGTTAGCTAGTTAGGGTTAAAATAGCAGTAAAGACACAGCTACTCGACCTTTAATTTGGGGGAGCAGCTCGAGTTCAACCCCAGGTTCTTCTACTTGATCTGCTAACCTGAGCTAAAAGTTGAGTTGCCACGTCTGCATTGCTGTTTTAACCTGGGTTAACCTGAAGGAGAGCTCTGTTTGGCTCAGAAGCTTGTCTTTCTCATCAACAGAAGTTGGTCCAATAAAAGATATTACCTCACCCACCTTGTCTTTCACTTCTTTCTAGGGAAGACATACCCACGTTCAGTCTTACAGTGAAATAATTGTTGGGGGGAGGGGGAGGAAGAAGTACCTGCAGTGAGTAGAAACTATTTTCTGGACTGTAATTATTCACTGAGTTCTTCACTTCTTTTTTTATGACAGAGAGAAAAAATAGTCTTCATTTATTCAAATACTCAAGCCTCTCAAAAGCTCCCTGCTGTTATAAGAAATAGTGTAATTAGTGCAACCTGCTATGTAGCTTTCAACTTTGGTTCTTAGATATTAGGGAAATTGCTGAATCTCTGATTAAAAAATAAAATCTGGAAAGACCAAAGATGCATTCTGCTGATGCAGCAACCATCCCATGGAGCAATTAGTATTTAAACTCAGTGGTAACAGTGGTGCCAGGTCAGAAATTAATCTTTGTTCACTGTGGATCAAAACAGAGAAGCCTCCATCTCACTTTTCTAAAATGTGAGGCTAAATTCTGACCAGCCAAATATGGTTAGGCTGAAATTATTTTATTTGTGTCTGAGGCTGTAGAATGATTATTTCAAGAAGTGACCCCTGTCTCTCTCTCTGTCTCTCTTTTGCTCGAAGTTGCTCTCATTTGTCCTACAATATTTGGCTGTCACCACCACTCACTAAAATTGTCTACAGATAGGGATTTTCCACTTTGTTTCTAATTTGGGCCACTAATATGTCATGATAAGCGCCATTGGTAGGTTTTAAACATTGGAAATAATCAATTTGTGAGATGCACCCTATTACATTACACTCATCATTCCTCCTATTTTCCCCTCATTTGTTTGTTACACCCACCTATCCCGTCTTGTCTTAAATTAGGCTCCAAACCTGCGAACACTTAGACATGTGCATACCTTTAAGCAGATGAGAAGTTCCTTTGAAGTGAGTGGGTCTACTCAGGCATGGAAAATGAGGCATGTGTTTTTAAGCAGAATCAAGGCCTTAGGTTGTAAATTCTTCAGGAAGGGACTGTCTCTTACTGTGTGTTTGTACAGTGCCTGGCACAATGGGACCCTGATTCTGACTGAGACCCTAGTAACTGCTGAAATCCAAATAAGAACAACAATGGAAAGGGATATGTAATAAAATACTAGAAAAGAATCGGTTAGTTTCTGTTCAACCAAACTTGTGTTTTTCATTAGTTCCCATTTCTTTAATCGAAGGTATTGAAACATAGTTATTTCCAGCTTCTAGATTTGATTGGATAGATATCTGACATCTTTTTTCCTCAGGTTACATCACTAAAATAGCATTTTCTTTTTAATTTACTCCACATATGACATCCTGTCTCCTTGTTCAACTTGTAGAACATTTTCCCCAAAGCTCTGAGTGATTATTTACCTATTGAAACATTTACATGGACTCTCTGAGTACAGTAGTTGCTCTTGGCAGATTTATTTTTGGACCCAATGGGCCAGACTTTGAACTTTTCAGTTTGAAAAGGTCAAGTTGTTATGGAAACTGACAACTTTTAATTTTGTAACTTCTGTGGGGAGCTGAATAGCACTGACTGGACAAATAAATTAGAGTGGGACGGGCTGCTTTCACCAATGTTTTATTGTCACTGGGGAAATGACTACTTTAATTCCAGTAAACAAAGAGAAACTCTGGATGCCCTAGTGACAATATCAGGCTCTGGGTAGAACCAAGGGAAAATTGAGTTATTAATTGTTTAAGTCTTCTGTGAACTCTTTATGTGTAGGCAATGACAGAATGTTGCATTTCTATAGAGAGTTTTCTCTGGGCATCTCAGAACATTATGACTCCTTAGCTTTGCAACACAATGCCCTGAAAAGATAGGTAAGTAAGTGTATAGGTGGGGAAGCAGATGCACAGCGAAATTAAGTGAATTGCCTCATATAACATGAGATCTATGGCAGAGCTGGGACTTGAGGCCAAATCTCTTAGGTCCCGGAACCTTTCCCTCCGGAGTTGGTCTAATTTGGTCTCATCTAAAGAAGTGTATGTGTTGTATCATCCCATGGGGTGGTGCAATTTTCTTTGCTCTCCACAGCCAGTTAACTCAGCTGTCTGGAGCAAAGGGGGTGGAGCCATGGCCCTACATTCTCCCTGTCTATTCCTTTTGGGGAAACTAGTGTGAATAGTCCCGTGTCCCAGTTCTCAGGCACAGGGACTACAATTGTCTCTGATCCTCACATGGGGTACATGTATCAGAGAAAAAACAGCCTCTGACCCCTCACCCCATGACCTGCACCAAGGCCATGGTCAGCCTGCTACCAATGTGTAGTCTAAATCATCTCTGGTATCTTTAGTGACTGCCACTAAAACCAGATGAATGATGGGATGCCAGGAAAGGAATCATGGGAGTTTCTGAATTTGATCCAAGTCCCAGAATTGCAGTAGGGATCTCACAATATGCCAAGAAAAAAAATCCCCAACTGCATGGAGCCTAGTGGCAGAACATTGCACACGGGATAACTGTCCTGTATTCTTGGCAGATATTTCGGAAAAGCTCAAAGCTGCGTCGCCACCATGATTCACAAGGGAAGTAAGTTAAGTTGTCATAAATAAATGGTGTCAACGTGCTTATTCATTATATACGAGTATAATAATAACAAAAAGATAGATCAGAAAACCTTTCCTGTGTAGACAAACCCTAAAATACCACTAGTCATTCCCGTTTATCCTGAAAAGCCAGCACAGCTATGGGAGCATGAGCTGGATGCTATTCTTCATTATCCTTCACGGATTGAATTGTTAGCTCCACTTGTGCTGGTGGTGGTGGGTTTTTTGTGTTTTTTTTTATTATTATTATTATTATTTATTTTTGCAGGCTGATGAGGATTTTATTCTTGGTTGAGTACTCTAGGACAGCGGTTCTCAACCAGGGGTCTGCGGCCTACTGGGGGACCATGAGCTTTTCGGGGAGCAGCAGAGCCCCATGGCTGAAACCCGGTGCCCGAGACCCACACTGAAGCAAGGAGCGGCGCGGGGCAGAAGCCGTCCACATCCCCTGCCGCCCCTGCCCCCCAGCTGGGAGTGGTTAATGCCAGCACCCCCCTCCCACAAGCCCCCGAAGCCGGGAGCGGCGTGGGGCTGAAGCCGGCAAACTGTCTCCACCCAAGCCAGGAGCAGCGGGGGGATGACACTGAGGGCTCAGCAAGAAAAAGGTTGAGAACCCCCTGCTGTAGGATGTTTGTGTGCAGTTGAACTGCTGCTGTAGTGCTGAGTAGTGTTACAATTGTAATTTACTAGCTAAAGGCAGTCGATTTACACAGAAGGTATTGATCTGGCAATCACTTTCCTATGTGGTTTATCTGCTAACGCAAACAGTCTTTGTTACAGAATATTGATGGCAAATTGTTCTTTTCTTGGATTTGGATTTCATTGTTGTATATCTTTATGCTGTGTCCTTATCTCACCCATTAAAACCCAAGGTATTTCACATACATTGTCCCTTGTTGTGAGAATGCAGAATACAGGATAATTTTGCCTTGTGCCTATTTCAGGTGCTAGGAGAATTTAGATACTATTGCTTATTGCTAAGACAGGTAAGATAGGGAAGAATACCTTGCTTTTGTTAGCTTGAGAGGTGTGTTTGAGGTCAGCTGCAGAATGCTAAAGTGGTCATGTTCTTCCCCCTCTCCCCCCATGGAGACTTTATATTTGTTGCTTTATACTTCTAGGATGGAGGCTGGCACAACTGATTAAGAGAGCTTTAAACTAGGAATTGGGAGGAGATGGTTGGGAGATGTCCAGGTAATCTCCATGCCGGATTTTAACATTGAAAGGGAAGAAAATGAAGTAAGAGAGGATACAGCCGTGGGTAGGACAATGGATAAACGGAGGAAGGGTAGTATAGATACCAGTCTAATAGGCGATACTGGGGGTAGAATGTCTGGGCCTAACTGGGTAAAAAATGTGAGCGAAGCAAAACAGCAAGAATTAAGACGTTTGTATACCAATGCAAGGAGCCTAGGTAACAAAATGAAGGAACTAAAGTTACTGGTGCAGGAAATGAAACCGGATATTATAGGGATAACAGAAACATGGTGGAATAGTAGTCATGACTGGAGTACAGGTATTGAAGGGTATGTGCTGTTTAGAAAAGACAGAAATAAAGGCAAAGGTGGTGGAGTAGCATTGTATATCAATGATGAGGTAGACTGTAAAGAAATAAGAAGGGATGGAATGGATAAGACAAAGTCTGTCTGGGCAAAAATCACATTGGGAAAGAAAGCTACTAGAGCCTCCCCGAGATAGTGCTTGGGGTGTGCTATAGACCACCGGGATCTGATTTGGATATGGATAGAGACCCTTTTAATGTTTTTAATGAAGTAAATACTAATGGGAATTATGTGATCATGGGAGACTTTAACTTCCCAGATATAGCCTGGAGGACAAGTGCTGGTAATTATAATAGGGCTCAGATTTTCCTGGATGCGATAGCTGATGGATTCCTTCACCAAGTAGTTGCTGAACCAACAAGAGGGGATGCCATTTTAGATTTGGTTTTGGTGAGTAGTGAGGACCTCATAGAAGAAATGGTTGTAGGGGACAACCTTGGTTCGAGTGAGCGTGAGCTAATTCAGTTTAAACTAAGTGGAAGGATAAACAAAAATAGATCTGTGACTAGGGTTTTTGATTTCAAAAGGGCTAACTTAAAAAAATTAAGGAAATTAGTTAGGGAAGTGGATTAGACTGAAGAACTTGGGGATCTAAAGGTGGAGGAGGCCTGGAATTACTTCAAGTCAAAGTTGCAGAAACTATCAGAAGCCTGCATCCCAAGAAAGGGGAAAAAATTCATAGGCAGGAGTTGTAGACCAAGCTGGATGAGCAAGCATCTCAGAGAATCATAGAATCATAGAATATCAGAGTTGGAAGGGACCTCAAGAGGTCATCTAGTCCAACCCCCTGCTCAAAGCAGGACCAATTCCCAGCTAAATCATCCCAGCCAGGGTTTTGTCAAGCCGGGCCTTAAAAACCTCCAAGGAAGGAGACTCCACCACCTCCCTAGGTAACGCATTCCAGTGTTTCACCACCCTCCTAGTGAAATAGTTTTTCCTGATATCCAACCTGGACCTCCCCCACTGCAACTTGAGACCATTGCTCCTTGTTCTGTCATCTGCCACCACTGAGAACAGCTGAGCTCCATCCTCTTTGGAACCCCCCTTCAGGTAGTTGAAGGCTGCTATCAAATCCCCCCTCATTCTTCTCTTCTGGAGACTAAACAATCCCAGTTCTCTCAGCCTCTCCTCATAAGTCATGTGCTCCAGACCCCTAATCATTTTTGTTGCCCTCCGCTGGACTCTTTCCAATTTTTCCACATCCTTCTTGTAGTGTGGGGCCCAAAACTGGACACAGTATTCCAGATGAGGCCTCACCAATGTCGAATAAAGGGGAACGATCACGTTCCTCGATCTGCTGGCAATGCCCCTACTTATACAGCCCAAAATGCCGTTAGCCTTCTTGGCAACAAGAGCACAAGAGAGGTGATTAAGAAAAAGCAGAAAGCCTACAAGGTTTGGAAGATGGGAGTGATCAGCAAGGAAAGCTACCTTATTGAGGTCAGAACATGTAGGGATAAAGTGAGAAAGGCTAAAAGCCATGTAGAGTTGGACCTTGCAAAGGGAATTAAAACCAATAGTAAAAGGTTCTATAGCCATATAAATAAGAAGAAAACCAAGAAAGAAGAAGTGGGATTGCTAAACACTGAGGATGGAGTGAAGGTTAAGGATAATCCAGGCATGGCCCAATATCTAAACAAATACTTTGCCTCAGACTTTAATGAGGAGCTTTGGGATAATGGTAGGATGACAAATGGGAATGAGGATATGGATGTAGATATTACCATATCTGAGGTAGAAGCCAAATTTGAACAGCTTAATGGGACTAAATCGGGGGGCCCAGATAATCTTCATCCAAGAATATTAAAGGAACTGGCACATGAAATTGCAAGCCCCTTAGCAAGAATTTTTAATGAATCGGTAAACTCAGGGGTTGTACCATATGACTGGAGAATTGCTAACATAGTTCCTATCTTTAAGAAAGGGGAAAAAAGTGATCCGGGCAACTACAGGCCTGTTAGTTTGACATTTGTAGTATGCAAGGTCTTGGGAAAAATTTTGAAGGAGAAAGTAGTTAAGGACATTGAGGTCGATAATAATTGGGACAAATTACAACATGGTTTTACAAAAGGTAGATCTTGCCAAACCAACCTGATCTCCTTCTTTGAGAAGGTAACAGATTTTTTTAGACAAAGGAAATGCAGTGGATCTAATTTACCTTGATTTCAGTAAAGTATTTGATACAGTTCCACATGGGGAATTATCAGCTAAATTGGAAAAAATGGGGATCAATATGAAAATTGAAAGGTGGATAAGGAACTGGTTAAAGGGGAGACTACAACGGGTCATACTGAAAGGTGAACTGTCAGGCTGGAGGGAGGTTACTAGTGGAGTTCTTCAGGGATCGGTTTTGGGACCAATCTTATTTAATCTTTTTATTACTGACCTTGGCACAAAAAGTGGGAATGTGCTAATAAAGTTTGCGGATGACACAAAGCTGGGAGGTATTGCCAATACAGAGAAGGACCAGGATATCATACAGGAAGATCTGGATGACCTTGTAAACTGGAGTTATAGTAATAGGATGAAATTTAAGAGTGAAAAGTGCAAGGTCATGCATTTAGGGATTAATAACAAGAATTATTGTTATAAGATGGGGACGCATCAGTTGGAAGTAACATAGGAGGAAAAGGACCTCAGAGTAGTGGTTGATCACAGGATGACTATGAGCCGCCAATGTGATATGGCCATGAAAAAAGCTAATGTGGTCTTGGGATGCATCAGATGAGGTATCTCCAGTAGAGATAAGGAGGTGTTAGTACCATTATACAAGGCACTGGTGAGACCTCATCTGGAATACTGTGTGCAGTTCTGGTCTCCCATGTTTGATGAATTCAAACTGGAACAGGTACAGAGAAGGGCTACTAGGATGATCCGAGGAATGGAAAACCTGTCTTATGAAAGGAGACTCAAAAGCTTGGCTTGTTTAGCCTAACCAAAAGAAGGCTGATGGGAGATATGATTGCTTTCTACAAGTATATCAGAGGAATAAATACCAGGGAGGGAGAGGAATTATTTAAGCTCCGTACCAATGGACACAAGAACAAATGCATGTAAACTAGCCACCAGGAAGTTTAGACTTGAAATTAGATGAAAGTTTCTAACCATCAGAGGAATAAACTTCTGGAACAGCCTTCCAAGGGGGGTAGTGAGGGCAAAAGACATATCTGGCTTCAAGAATAAGCTTGTTAAGTTTATGGAGGGGATGGTATAATGAGAGAGCCTATTTTTGGCAATTAATTGGTCTTTGACTACTAGTGGTAAATATGCCCAGTGGCTTGTGATGGGATGTCAGATGGGGTGGGATCTGAGTTACTACAGAGAATTCTTTCCTGGGTGTCTGGCTGGTGAGTCTTGCCCACATGCTCAGGGTTTAGCTGATCGCCATATTTGGAGTCGGGAAGGAATTTTCCGCCAGGGCAGATTGGCAGAGGCCCTGGGTTTTTTTTTGCCTTCCTCTGCAGCGTGGGGCATGGGTCACTTGCTGGAAGATTCTCTGCATCTTGAAGTCTTTAAAACATGATTTGAAGACTTCAATGGCTCAGAAATAGGTTTGATACAGGAGTGGGTGGGTGAGATTCTGTGGCCTGCATTGTGCAGGAGGTCAGACTAGATGATCATAATGGTCCCTTCTGACCTTAAAGTCTATAATTCTGTGATTCTTGAGGCTGAAATAAATAATCTACATTGAAAATACATACTTTGTTCCAACCGAGCTGCTGTGTCTGGGCTGGTGTTCTGGTGTGTTATCCCTGGAATTCAGCATTATCTTAAGAGACCTTCCCTCCCCAATACTTTGTCTGAAGCCCCAATAAATGCAATAACAATGACATGTGAGTAAAAGTGTCAGGGGAAAAGTTGGGAGTTTTTCCATTAAGAATGATAGTCAGGATAAGATGGCTATTTCTGAGAACTACTGTAATACAGCAGAGAATTTAACTTCATCTTTCAATAAAATTGGAAACCAGACTCCAGTTCTCCCACCCAGCAGGAGAAAGCAGACTAGTTCAAAGAAACATTCTGTAAATTGGTAACTAAACTCATGCAATCTGCCAATATTGAGGGAGGCGTGGGGGAATAATGGCAGATTGAATTCTTCAGTAACTGTAATTGATGTGCAGTGTCCCAGAATTAGTAAACTTGATGCTTAAGGAACTGAGACCTAAAGCCTGAAAAGCCTCGTGGACAAAACCATCAAAAGGAGCAGCAATAAAAAATGAAATTTAACATGGCCTGTGTCTTGGCTTTTAGACAGTCACATTTCACATTGTGGTCACAAATGAGGCAACATGGTTTAGTCCATGGTTGTCAACCTTGTCCACCCAGTGGCTGTGGTTTCTTTCCGCAGTTCTTTGAACTATAGAAGATTGTGGGACCCTGCATGGCAAGAAACCAAGGCTGACTTTGAGTACTGAAAGGAGACACTGGTTAGGAGCCAAATAGAAGACTTGTGGGAGTGGCTGGTGTGACATTATTGACATAATCTGTAACTGTATAGATCACTGTTGCGACCACTGTTATATATTTGCAGCAAATATTGTATAAAGGTTGTCGTGTATGGGGTCTATGGAGAGGTTATGGTTTGCTGGTTATGATTATGCCGTCTATATGTGTGTATCATTTTTGTAGTTGAAATTATGAATATTGGCTCTATACTGTCTGTATTTCAAACTTATACTATGCTTCTGGGTGACAACCAAGACAAGTTGGTGTCCACTCTGCCTAGCCTGCTTGATGGTCCATTAAGGACCATCAGCTATACAATTGACCCATTGAAAGAAGGCGGCAAGGTATGCAGAGACATGCCTATGGACAGAACTCTAAGGTTTTTTCTTGCCATGTGCCCCAATTTGTCTTTGGAACAAAGAAAGAGAGGCCACATGACAAAAGACTATAAAAGATTGCTGCAGCTCCTCCATCTTGCCTTCAATCATCCTTCTTACCTCTGGAGGACTTTGCTGCAAACGGAAGCTCTACACAAAGGACTGATGACCCATCGCAGCTGTGGAAGTACTCCAGAGACTTGATTTGAACCTGCAGTTTATTCTATCACTGCTACAAGCCTGAACCAAGAACTTTGCCATTACTATATGTAATTGATTCCATTTAACCAATTCTAGCTCTCATCTCTATCTTTTTCCTTTTATGACTAAACCTTTAGATTTTAGATTCTAAAAGATTGGCAACAGCGTGATTTGTGGGTAAGATCTGATTTGTATATTGACCTGGGTCTGGGGCTTAGTCCTTTGGGATCAGGAGAACCTTTTCCTTTTACTGGGGCACTGGTTTTCCTAACCATTTGTTCCCATAACAAGTGGCACTGGTGGTGATACTGGGAA
Organism: Trachemys scripta elegans; assembly: GCF_013100865.1. Lineage (NCBI taxonomy): Eukaryota > Metazoa > Chordata > Testudines > Emydidae > Trachemys > Trachemys scripta. The sequence goes on along the minus strand of NC_048298.1, from coordinate 251,082,585 downwards.
ACTGGAGTGTCTAAGGGAATTGCTTGTGTGACCTGTGGTTAGCCACTGGGTAAAACCAAAGTCTTCTCTGTTTGGCTGGTTTGATTTGCCTTGGTGTGCACAGAAACCCCAGCCTTGGGCTGTAACTGCCCTGCTATAAGCAATTTGTCCTGAATTGACACTCTCAGTTGGGTCCCGCCAGAACCAGCATTGTTACACCTGGGCAAGAGGTGTTGGGGAGCTCATAAACAGAGGGGGCTGATGAAGGGCTGGGTGGCAGCTGGTGGGTTTGTGAGGGATGTGGTTGCCTGGCATGCTGCGGGGTACTTGTTTGTGCTTCTCTGTCCTCCACCTCCCCCAGAGTGCACTGTGCTCCTGCTATGCTGTAAAGTCAAATGACTTCCTTTCTCATTTGAGCGGTGTGTGGTGCTGGCAGGGAAGAGTGGAGTGTGGCATTCGGAGGCTGGTTAGGGATGGAGAAGTGGAGAAGCAGGTGAGAGTGCTTCTTCTCTTGCTCCTGCTGGGCCTTAGAACCCATGTGATTTTTACTATAGTTTTATTGGTTATTTTCCAATAACCAATAAAACACTGGTCTAGGGCAAACACTGGTCTAGTGGTTAGAGCACAGATTGAGAATAATAAAAGGAAATATATGCATACTGTAAATATATTTAAAAGAAATAGACAAGGAAATTTTTCCTTCATCTCCATTCACTCATTTCTCTCCCAGTGAGGAACAAATCCACTCCAGAATTCCACAGTTTTCTTGAGTGACGGGAAGCTTGGACATCCAATTTTTCTGAATCCAAAGGCAATGACTTCATGGATGAAACTGGATCCACAATACAGCTTTCAGTCTTTTGGCAGATGAGGAAAGGAGCAGGGGGAAGTTGGAGTGAAACTACTGAATTGTAGGGCAGCAGTATGATTTCATGAAATTTGCTTCTGATTACTGATCTCCAGTCCTGCCAGGTTCAACAAATGTCAGTAAACATGAGAGGTAAGTTGTCTAAACCTCAGCCTCCCTGAGACTGAAATGTGGGCAAAATCAGTTTCCAGAACAAGCGGCCTAACGTTATTTGAGTAACAGAATGGCACCAGTATCTGATTTACAAATAGCACAAATTCAGATTCATTATAATATAGGTGAATATTTGCTGCCTGAGATTCAAAATATACAATTCCATATTCTACAGTCTTGTGCATGATCATGGTTGTCAGAGCCAGTGTTCATTAGGAAAGCTGCTGGACTAATTGTGTACGCAGTATCATTTTCTACTGATGAGTTTCTATGAGGTGAAAAACAAAGTGCTCTCCCTCTCCAGGAATACCACCAGTAACCTGAGTGGCAAATTCAGTGCTTGTGGTTTGTTGTACAGGTTGTATGATGAAAGCATTTTCTCTAGCAGGCTCAAGGCATAGAAACAGGCTATTACTGCTTTCATTTGCACAGTAGTATCTGCTTGTTGTTGGTCATAGTTCTATCTCTGACAACAGATCTTGAATGTGCCTTGAACAGAAAGGTATTATGAGCTCCTTTGGCATGCCACACTAATGTTTCTTTGGTGATGATTCATTTCCTGGGTTGGGAATAGGCCTTTCGTGAAAACGTGTTGTAATAGTCTTTCAAAAGTTCTGTCTGCTGTTTCAGGTTAGCATGAGCAAGATCGGCTACAATTATTTCTCCTAAAATATAAAATATGACTAACTTAGTTTAATCAAGTTCGGTTGTGTATTTTTCAAAATAGGCCCTTTCCCTGAAAGATCAAATCAAGACAAGAAGATTTAAAAAAAAAAAAAGAAGCCATCTCTTCCCATCTCTGAGCCAGACTCCAGCAGGATCCTGCGCAACTGCACAAACAGGGGGATGGTGCAAGAAGCTTCTTGAGTTCCTACACCGGGGATGGCCAGAACCAACTGGGGAGCTCAGGCCTTGCTTCTTGTTAATATTCCTATGGGAGAAAGGTGTTTGAAGAGATGCAGGGCCATGTAACCAATTCTCCTTCACCTCAGCCAGCAAAGAAGGCTGGGCACAAGCAGGGAGCATGCTGCAGCTTTACTAAAGGGGACTGAGCTACTTCAGTGGCAAATTCACTCTGAGAATCCCAAGGAGATCTGCTTGGGGCTCCAGCCGCAGCAAGGTCCCTTTGTACCCACTCAAACACATCAGGCAGAAACTCGCCCTGTCTAGACAGAGGATGGCAAGTCAGAAGACTTCCATGGGTCAGATAAATGTTACCCTGGAAACCTAAACAAAATTTGGCAGAGTGTGAAGTGGGTAAAAACAAAAATATTTCAAATAATAGAGCTAAAATGCTATTAGTGTCTCAAATACATCACAGCAGCTAAAACTTGGATACCCGTGGTCTGCAGACAACCTCATTAGCAGGTGAGCCACTCAAATGGAAGCTTCTGTTATCAGTCAAAAGTCAAACCATTTGGTCATTAAAATGCAGTCACTATTTCTTCTCAACTTCTTTTGGCTTTGATTTCTTACCAACCAAGCTATGTTGAAATCTCCTAACTGTAAGGTCTGAGGCCGCCTTCTGCAGTAAAAACAGCAGCCATGAGCTAAGTTGCAAAGAGTCACATCCAATGTAATATCAGGCTGTTAAGAAGGTGAGCCAGTCTCAATAGAACTCACCATCACCAGATAAAGAAACAGATCTTAAAAGGTTTAAAGAAAACTTTGTTTGATAGCATTGTGTGTGGCAAGAAACTGTTTATCAACAGTTGTGATTGTGAAATCTATATTTCTCTATTGTTTGGCCTTTATGGTCCCCACTTCTCTATTGTTTCTCTGCATGGTCTCTGTCTGCTTCTTTAATTGTTTCTGTTCTTTGCATAACTAATTTTACAAAATTTAAATCAACTAATGTGGTGAGATGACTGGTTAAAGAATTGTTTCATAATGGGCTAGGATTGGTGCAAAATACAGTTTTGTAGTACTTTCATTTAAACTGCTTGGTTATGGTATAGCTAAGTAGGACCCAAGTTTTAACTATATAAACTGGGGTCCTAAGGGAACTTCTCTGGACTCTGACTCTGGGACACAGACCAAGATCAGAACTGCCAGACCTCCACACCCTGCTGACCATACCATGCAGAAGCCAGAGTCTCCAGATCTAATCTTAACTGGCCATCAAGAAAAGTTCATCTGCTTTATTGGAAAGGATGAGCATTGTATGCTTAGTGTGTGTATTCTGTTGATACGTTGCTAATAAATATAGGTTAAGGATATTACTCTGTAAGGCCTTTTTCCCTGTAAAAGGCTTTGCAGACCCATAGAGCCCTGAGTCCACCGAAAATGGGTGTTAGCCCTGAGCCCACGGAGGGGTAAAGTTCGGTCCCTTAATTTCTAAGTACCCAAAAGAAAGGTTGGTGAGGTGGGAGCCCTAAATTATGCAGGTAATACTAACCACAGTCTTGCTCCCATAGGGTTTGATTCTGAATCATTGAAGTCAATGGCCAAACTCCAATTAACTTTTGTGATGAAGGATCAGGCCTATGTAGCACCAAAAAAGAAAAAAATGCTGCCGCATTTTTGGTTCTTTACAAACGCTGATGTTATGATGGTACATGGCTGGCAGCCATGCCACCTTATGCTGCACTCCTATCAGATCTCTGTAGCAGGATGGCTCAGTAACTAGATATGAAACAAACAAAAAACATCAGATGCTTTAGGAAATGGCATTGATTAAGTGGAACTTCCCCTCTGAGTCATTTGGAAAATTCCCATTGACTTCAGTAGGGCCAAATGGCCCTCAAAGATGTTTTGTGGCAAGGCTGCTGGTGGCCACATCCTTTCCATCCCTCCTATTCTTCTGAGAAAGCAGGTTCATAATGGACAGGCCACTTCCAATGGCCCACTCTTCCCAGCAGAGACACCTTTCCCCCAAGACACTGATCCCTGACTATGTGTGATCTTCTCTGCCATATGACTCCAGCTCCTTTGGGAGAACCAGTATTTGTATTTCCCACCTCATAAGACACTTGAGTTCATGGCAGACAGTCACTGATAGTGTGTTGATTTTCATTATTACAGACTTTCTAAACATTGTGATCAGTGCTTCTAGCACTGTTTTATCTTCTGTGCTTTTACAAGCATTGTTATCCTCTGACTGAAATGGATCCTTAAATAATGAATGAACTGTCACGTTTCATGCGTTTGTGCTTTTCTTTCCTGTGAAATATTATAGAATAATACAAACCTCATTATTTCTCAGAAAGGTGACTAATATTTTCTTTTACGAAATACATTCATTTGCTATTATGACCTTTTTCTTACCTTAAACAAGGCCCTAGACCTTGGCTTTCCTAATGTGACCAAGACCATACGTGCCAAATGCCGTGTAAACACATTGTTGGCATTTGGAGGAGGGGTGGTTTGGGATTTATACTTATTGCAAGACAAATTGCGCCAAGCTTTTGATTTATAGGGATTTGTACTGAGTGATAAATTCGGCTATAGAGGTTTGAGGATTTGTTTGGGAGATGAGTAATCTGCATAATCTGCATATGTGAATCTAATTTAAATATTTAATGACTGTTTTATTCAGTGGTAATTTTGTATTAAATATTCATAAGTAATGTTAGTGTTACTAATAGCTAAACCTTTTTTGTGTGCTGCATTACAATATTGTGCTTTAGTATGGCAAACTGTTTAGGTTAAGCTACTACATTAAAACAGTGTTAATTTTCATCCTTTATGTTGAGCTGAATCTCTGACTAAACCCAAAGAACACTCTAAAGGCAGTTTTAACTAAATACCAATTAAGTTAATGTAGCCATGCTTCTGTGGGATTGGAGAATACAGAAAAATAGTAATTGTTAAAATCCACTGGCGAAGATGTGAGAGGTGATTTTTTCCCCCCAAAGGCACAAAAGAGAGTTAGGTGCCCATCTCATTAAGTCAGTGGGCTCCCTCTCACACTGTACAGCTGTGACAAGCTGCAAAGCTCATCAGCCTGCACTTTCACCAGCATTCACACAGGTAGGGACACATCCAGCTGCAGTTACATGCAAGTCTCTGACCAGCCCCTGCATAGGAAAGTTACAGCCAAGGCAACTCCCAGCTCCAGGCATGCACCCCCTTTGGAGTATAAACCCAAAATTATACTGTCTTGCACTGCATAGGGAACTGTACAGTGTAAGCTCATAAAGTTTGCCCCCTCCCTCAAAGTGGAGAGGAATATGCAACAGCCTTTGCTCCGGAGTTTGATTCCCACACACTTCACTCCAACTTACTGGTTTAGATAAAGCAAAAACAAGTTTATTAAATACAGAAGATAAGTGATTATAAGGGATTACCTAGCAAATAAACATCTCCTTGTCGAGTCATAGCAGCCATTACTCATAGGCTGTTTGGAATGTTCTCAGGAAGGTGGGAAATAAGTGTCTTTCCTAATGGCCCATGGCCCTGAATAGGCCCCCCCCCCCAATCAGCTATCTAGCCTGAAAGCATCTTGTCTAATGGCGTTACCCAGGTGTAACTACATTTGAAACACAGATATATAGTCAATATTCATAACTTCAGATACCAAAATGATACATGCATACAAGTAGGATAATCATATTCAGCAAATCATAACTTTTCCAATGACACCTCACATGACTTATCTTGCATAAAATACATCATAATTATGTCATAATCATATATATTACTGTGAAGAATATGGTGTGCAGTGGCACACAGGGGTCACCCAATGAAATTAATAGGCAGCAGGTTTAAAACAAACAAAAGGAAGTATTTCTTCAGACAATGCACAGTCAACCTGTGGAACTCTTTGCCAGAGGATGTTGTGAAGGTCAAAAGCATAACTGGAATCAAAGAATTAGATAAATTCACTGAGGACCGGTCCATCAATGGCTATTAGACAAAATGGTCAGGGACGCAACCCCATGCTCTGGGTGTCCCTAAACCTCTGACTGCCAGAAGCTGGGACTGGATGACAGGTAATGGATCACTTGATAAATTGCTCCATTCTGTTCATTTTCCTCTGAAGCATCTGGCACCAGCCACTGTCAGAAGTCAGGATTCTAGACTAGATGGACCATTGGTCTGTTCCAGTAAGGCTATTCTTATGTTCTTATAAAGAGCGTGCTTATTGTAGATAACTGACTGTGGCACAGTTAGAAGAGAATAGCTTCCGGTTTCACTGCAGTCTATAAACTCTCCCTGTAATTCAATTGTGTTATCATATGTTGCAGTCATATTGGTTTACATTTGTGATTCTACCCGATCTCAATGATTAAGAAGGGTCTAATTGGATTAGGCCTTAAATCGACACACTCCAAAGAATAAGCAAGTGCCAGTGGCTCAATAGGAGACATTTTTTCCATCTGCCTTAGCCCTGAACTCCTGCTGGATGGATGGATTATTGATACTTATTCACTGAGTACTCAAAAGTGTGCTGCGCACTATGCATAGAAATAAAATGGACATGGCTTGTGCTCTCAAGGGATTAAGTAGAAAAATGTTAAGAGGCGTAACACAACAGAGAGAGAGAGGGAATTGGGGGGCAATGGTGACAAATATAAGATCACGAGCTAGCATAGTCATTGTCACATTCTGGAGTGCAATCCAGACCCAGTGAGGAGTTGTGTCATTGCCTGCCCTGCGCTGGGTACCTCACACTGCTTTGCTGTTGTAGCTCCCAACCTCAGAAACAGCCTAACAGCATGCAGGTCACATCCTGAATCTCTGGATATAGCTGCAGCCTTGGTCCATCAGCTCTGACCCCAGCAGCCTGTCGGCAACACACCAGTCACACTCTGGCTTCCACCCGCCTTGGTTGCTATGTGTAGGGTGACCCCCAACACACGCCCAGTCCCAAATTTTCACAGAAACATGTGTTCTGCACTGTCCAGCCCTCTCCTGGACAGTTCATATATTCAGGTTTGTTGCTCAGAGTCAATATTCAACAGTCTGCTACTTTTAACTGGAGTTACCAAAAAGTTCAGTTTAAGCACAGCATTAGATGGGTTTAGATTAAAAATAAAACAAATTTATTTACAAAAGAAGATAAGATTTCAAGTGAAGTCCAGTATAAGAGATAAAGTTAAAAATGGTTACAAGCAAATAAAGGTGAAAACATACATCTACAAGTCTATAAAAACTTAATCTAGGAAGTTTGGGTTCAAGTCTTTTGTTCAAGATGGACTTTCTCACCCACAGTCTTCCAGCAAGATCATGACTGACACTTTCCTTGGTCAGGATCTCTCCCAGAGGCCTTTAGGTGCTGCTGCCTTTGTCGTCTTAGGTGAAAGAGAGAGAACTTGGGGTTCTCTGCTCCTTTCTTTTATAGTCTAATGAACCTCTGAAGTGGATTTTTCTGAAGCCTACCCCTCAAATCAAAGTTTATTCAAAGAATAAAGGCGGTGACATGGAATCTGGTGAAGGAGAATCTGTGATCTTTCTTCCCATCTGTGTTAGCTGAAATGCAGATTTTCTTTATTGCCTGATATTTCATCCCCCTGCTGTCTTGAGGACTCTGGTTTTTTTTATATATATATATATATATATATAAAAATTGGGGTAAATACTCATTCCTCTGTTTAGGATAGGCTTGTTTAACAACCTGTGCCTAGCCAGGGCTGTGTGGTTTTGAACATGCGCTAATAACATCATACACGGGAAATTCATAACTTTATATATAAGTTGCTACACACGTTTCACCATGATATTATTAATCAGAAAGTTATTGGTTTTCAAATTATACCTCACAAGACATATTTTGTACAAAGATTATTACAATAGTGTGTAGGGTGTGAATGCAGAAGTGCTTTCAGTTACATTATTTCTGCACCTCCCTTGTCTCCCCCCCGCCTTTAACTATATGTTTTAGATGTTGTGTTAATTTGATGCTGTTTTTATTTCTAGGCACATATCTCTGTGGTTCCATATAGGTTTTGTGTGTGTGTGTGTATTGTGACGGGGCAAGACCAGATGGCTATAGAAAAGTAGTGGGAGACAGATATATTAGCCCCAGGCTAAACAGATCCCTGTTACCAGGATAAGTAAAAGGCAGCTGCTCCAGATCAATTAAGACACCTGGGGCCAATTAAGATATTTCTAGAAGTCAGGGAAGATAGCTCGGTTGATTGGGACACCTGAAGCCAATTAGGGGCTGGCTGAAACTAGTTAAAAGCCTCCCAGTTAGTCAGTTGGGTGTGTGTGTCAGGAGCTGTAGGAGGAAGCTGTGCTGTTGGAGGAACTATTCAGTACAAATTCATATCAGGCACAAGGAAGGAGGCCCTGAGGTAATGATGAAGGAGATATGGAGTGGGGGCTGCTGTGGGGAAGTGGCCCAGGGAATTGTACACGTCCTATTTCCAAAAAGTCAGCTACCATAGCTGCTACTATAAGGGTCCCTCGGCTGGAGCCCAGAGTAGAGGGTGGGCCTGGGCTCCCCTCTCCCCTCCCTGATTAATCACTGAGACTGGGAGACAACAGAGACTGTGCGAGGGAGGGTTGCTTCTCCTCACCTTCTTTGCTGGCTTATGATGAAAATGGCTCAGTAGGCTGTGACCCTTGCTCTAGAGCAGGGGTCAGCAACCTTTCAGAAGTGGTGTGCTGAGTCTTCATTTATTCACTGTAATTTAAGGTTTCGTGTGCCAGTAATACATTTTAACGTTTTTAGAAGGTCTCTTTCTATAAGTCTATAATCTATAACTAAACTATTGTTGTATGTAAAGTAAATAAGGTATTTAAAATGTTTAAGAAGCGTCATTTAAAATTAAATTAAATTAAAATGCAGAGCCCCCCCGAGCAGTGTGAGGGCCACTGAAAATCAGCTCGCGTGCCGCCTTCGGCACACATGCCATAGGTTGCCTACCCCTGCTCTAGAGAGAGAAGGGCTATGTGGAGGGTCACAGTGAGCCTCTGAGGCTAGCAAAATCTGCCAGGAAGCGTGGGACCCACTGAGACAAGGACAGAGCATTGTCACAGTATATATACATACAAGTGTGTGTCTCTGCACATATGTGTGTGCAGAGATATTCTTGCCTCTCAGCAGGTTTGGAAAATCCTTCTTACAATGGATTCTCCAAGTTTATGGTGCTCCCAGATTCCCTAGATGCTACCAGAGGTAATTTGCCTCCAATTTCTCTCTATCACTGGCTAGTGCTTCATAGAACTTGCTCTAGATCAGGATGACCAACCTCTTCAGCCTCTAGGCCAAACACATGATTTCACAAACAGTACTCTGAAGAAGATTCACTGTCCTTTTCTGCTCCCTTTGTGCTGCTCAGGCACCATGGGGTGGAGTGAGGTTCTCGGCAGCATAGGAGGGTCAGAGCTACGCCTTTCTCCACACACACAGGATGCACTTTGGGCGTGGGGAGCATTATATTAGGAGAGTTGCTGGTGCTTGCTTTGCTCCAGCTATCCCCAGCTGGGGTATGTTTTTGCTTGACTACCACCTTTGCTTCTCCTTCTTCCTCCTCAGTTATATTGCACCTAAACTGTCCTTGCTGGCAGTGTGGGGAGCAGAGCCATTCTTTGCCAATCCCTGCCCTAGACTCAGACAGAGCCAGTTGAGTTCCTATTCTCGCTCACTGAGGCTTTCACATTTCAGTGGGGAAGCAGATGATGGAAAAGCTGGATTTGCTCTCTTCCTTCCCCTGCAGTGCAGCAGGCAGTCTATAGGGGAGCTGCTGAGCAGAAAAAGGACAGAAGTTGCTCAGATCATACTGAGCTAACATCCAACCTACTTCTGGAGCCATACGGGAAGCAGGAGGAGGCAGCTGGAGTGGTGGTCCCCCTACAGCCTCACCATACTGATAAAAACACTTCAGTTTACATACCACAGGGAGGGAAAAAAACTTTCAATTCAGAATCAAATGCATGTTTTCTTAATCCGGTTGCCCTTGAGGGCCACAATTTGCATATCCCTTCTCTATAGCATCAGTGCCTGCTACCAAGGTAAGCGGGGGTAGTGCCATAGGGAAGTTGTGACACACTACTAGGGGAAAGCAGACTGAAACCACAACAAGGCCCTCTGGTGGTGGCAGCAGCAAGGCTGAATAGGAAGGGGGAAAAGATTGTGGGGAAGAGCACTCATGGAAGAGGAAAGGCAATTCTCAGTATTGCCAACCCCAGAGGTTCAAACATCATAAGTCAGACCCCAAAAGCTCATGGGATTTAAAATATATTTTGTTATTGGTCTGCCCTTTGACACCCCCCCCCCCCACTCCCCAGCGTCTGTGTGTGGCAATTAGTGTTGCCAGCTCTCACAAATTTATTGAATAAGGTGATTTTGACAACCTACTGCAGAAGCTCTCACCCCCCATACCTGCCTGTTCCCTCCCCAGACATCAATTCTGCACTCACATCAGTTGTACACTGCATGTGTTCTGTCCTCTCAGCCCCCATCAATTCTGTTCTCCAGTCCCACCTCTGCTCCTCCTGCAGCTCTTCACCGCCTTTCCCCAGGCCTGAGAAGGGCTCCAGTGGGGTCCCCTCTCTCCCTTCCCAGGCTGGGCAGTGCAGGAATGGAGAGGGGAGAGAGCAGAGGACGACTCCTGCTGCTGACAGGAGGGGGGGGGGGGAAGCTGGGCCACCCTGAGCGACTGGGCTCTTTCTGTTCCCTCCTCCCCTCTGTCAGAATAGTATCAGCTCCTAGAGGGAAAGGGAGAAAACTCTGCCTGTTTCTTTCAGCAGCTCTGATTGGCTGCTCTTCCCCAAGAGGTGGGACAAGTGGAGAAGGCCCCCAATCATAGCTCCCCCCTCGCAGGGCTGACATTGGTGAGAGGATTAAAACTTCTCTACACTAGGGAGTGGCTGCAGCCCCACCCAAACGTGTGATTTGCAGAGAAATGGCAAGAGTTGGCAACACGGTATTATGCCCATCTATATTGTGCTTGTTTCAGTTGGATACAGTATTCCTCAATGCCTGCCCTAAACACTTGGGGTTTTTCTCCAGAAACGTCAATAATGTTTCAGTTGCAGGCTAAATGATTCTTTAGTATATTTTACAGTTTTGGTTTGTAAAGCAATTTGGAGCCTTTCAGGATAAAATACACCGTATTGTAAATATAAAATGTTGCTGCCTGTTAGAACATGAGAAACCCTTGGATCCAAGGCCAGTCAATTGAAGTTATAACTATTGTTATAACTTGTAAAAGGGAAAGGATGTGAGAGAATTCCATAATGTAGAAAAGTTCTTCATGAGCGTTGTGGTTTGATCAAGCCAATTCTAGTTTTTTACATTTGCATTCAGATACTGTAAATCCTAGCTGTAGTAATCTGCATTCTTATTAACAGCTTGGTTTAAAAAAAGCCAAAAGTGTGGGCAGTAAAGGATTATAGAACTGTGCATATAAATCTCAGATACCTGCTCTTAGCCAAAGCTAGTTTAAAAAAAATCCAAACCCTTCTGCCCTGTAGGCAGATGGGCTGGAATCTGGAAAGAGACAAATCGTATGAACTGATGCGTGAAAAGCAGAGCAAGATTAGGTGAAGTGATTTGAAGTTTGCTATAAAGGATTTAAAAATCAGTTCATATTTTTGATTAACCTGACATGTCAAAGAAACTTTGACAAAGAAACTTCGTCAAGACATCATTATACAGGAAGTTAACACACTAAAATAAGATTAATTTAGGCAGTATCAATGTAATGCATTTATATGCTCCCCTCCCTGTCGTATCTGAGCACCTTACTGTTGCCATGCAATGTTAAACACTTTTGTGTTTCACTCCAGAAATACCTGTTTCAGTTGTGGGTGAAGTGGCACATTTTTGTATTTATATTTGCAACACCTCTGTGTAATCTCCATTTGACAGATGACAACTGAGGCATGAAGGATTAAGTAAATTGCCAAAAATCAAATGGGGAGTCTGTGGCAAAGCAAGGGGATTGAACATGGGCAAGGCCAGATGTAGGGGCAGGCGACCCAGGCAACTGCTTGGGGTGCCAGGCTTGGGGGGCACCAGGCTTGGGATTCTGTTTTTGTTAGTGACAAAAGGAAAAATAGAATGTTTTGAAGTAAAATGTTTCAGGTATTCCATATGTTGATTCATTTTTCACTAATCTCCTAGAATGTTCTGAACCTTTGTAGAATCTCATGGAACCTTCCAGACTTTCTGAGAACTATATCTTCCTTGAACCTCCTAGAACGTTGTCAGCCATTAACTGCTCTACAGCCAAAATGCTTCTGAAATAAATGTAGTCAAACTTTACTAATTCTGGGTCACTGAGAACGAAAATGATGCTTAAAATTGTTGATTGGTTCTAGTTTTCAAGATATGCTATTGGGTCAGTATATACGACCCTTGACTTGGGAATGGCGGAGGATAAGTGAGTTATAAAGGGAAGGGATCTCAATTTAAACCAGAAATGACTAAAATACATCTTTGACTGGATCTATGAATAAATTTATGACTGGGTTTGGACAGTACTTGCTTTTTAGGCAAAACAATGAATGATGCAATCTGAAGCTGGTATTGCGTCATACATGATATGAATTGCATCATGTTATTCCTAGAAGTCATGGATGATGCAATCATAACGAAGCTTACATCACTCTGCTGAACAAATTGCCCTATATCAGCTCTAGAAATCATACAGTGTCATGCTCTTATTTGTCAGTGTTTGATTTTGCAAAGGGACACATTTCTGTTTAGCTGAAGTGAGCAGAGATGCCTCGTACTTGTGTGAACAGTGCAGATAACTTCTGCTACGTTTGTGGCGAAATGACTTTTGCATCACAAAAGCGCAGTATAACCACTATGGTTAAGAAAGCCTATCATCTTTATTTTGGCTGCAAAATTGGAGATCAGGACAAGAGGTGGGCCCCACACATATGCTGCAACACTTGTGCAACAAATCTTTGCCAGTGGTTGAACAGGAAAAAGAAATCTATGCCTTTTGCAGTGCCAATGATTTGGAGAGAGCCAACAGATCATACCAGCAATTGTTACTTCTGCATGGTGCCTCCAGTTGGGAAAGGTGTGTCAAAGAAGAAAAAGTGGACTGTGCATTATGCAAACATTCCATCAGCTATACGCCCAGTACCCCACGGAGAAGGACTGCCGGTTCCTGATGCACCGGAATCATTCTCACTTGAGTCAGACGAGGAAGAGGATGAAACTTCTGGTCCTGAACCATCAATGTCACAGCACCCACATTTTCTCCCATCCTCCTCCTCTGACCCACACCTCATAACACAAAGTGAACTGAATGACCTTGTCAGGGATTTGGAACTACCAAAGAGTAAGGCAGAGCTGTTGGGCTCCGATTACAGCAGTGGAATCTCTTGGCAGGTGATGTTAGGGTTTCCATGTTCCGTGACCGTCAAAAGGATCTTGTCCCATTCTTCTTCATGGAAGGTGATCTTGTAGCCTGCAACATCGATGGTGTGATGGCAGCCCTCACCATCGTTCACAATCCAGATGAGGGAGACTGTTCATTGATTCATCGAAGACGAGTCTTAAAGCTGTTTTACTGCATAATGGCAATGTTTTGCCATCAATTCCAGTTGGTCATGCAGTCCATATGAAGGAAACCTATGACAACATGAAACAACTTTGGAGGTGCATAAACTATGACCAACATCAGTGGCAGCTTTGTGGCGATTTGAAGGTTGTTGCTCTCTTGCTTGGTCTGCAGACTGGATACACAAAGTACTGCTGTTTTCTCTGCGAATGGGATAGTCGTGCAAGAGATTCCCACTACATCAAGAAAGATTAGCCACTCCGACAGTCATTGGAGCCTGGGAGGAAAAGTGTTCAGCATCCACCACTTGTTGAATCAAGGAAGATTGTGTTACCACCCTTACACATCAAGCTGGGTCTGATGAAGAACTTTGACAAGGCCATTGACAAAACACAAGCAGCTTTCAAGTACCTCTGAGGAAAATTTCCAAGGTTAAGTGAAGCTAAGATAAAGGAAGGTGTCTTTGTTGGTCCTCAGATTCGTGAACTTCTTCGAGATGATGAATTTGACCATGCATTGCGTGGCAAGGAAAAGACGGCATGGAAAGCCTTCCAGTTAGTGGCAATAAATTTTCTCAGAAACAACAAGGCAGACAACCACAGGTTGTTGGTGGAAAACCTCCTCAAGGCATACAAAAGCCTTGGTTGTAACATGTCACTAAAGATACATTTTTTGCACTCTCATCTAGATTTTTTTTCCACCGAACTGCGGAGCGACGAGCACGGCGAGTAATTTCATCAGGACATTGCAACAATGGAGAAACGCTATCAGGGGAAATGGAGCCCATCAATGCTTGCAGACTATTGCTGGACAGTGACAAGAGATGCTCCGTTTAATGAATACAAGAGACAAGCCAAGAAGCGCCGAGTAGACACTGAATAGGACTAAATTATGTACATAATAGTTTTTTGCCTTTTGTTTCATAATAAATTTTATTGATATAACCCTTTTGCTGATTTTTAAAGTGTTACATAAACAGGGCAGGTGAAATATTATCATATAAAGCAACCATAAACACAGGAAAAGACCTAGGTTTACAATTTATGATTAAAACTCTACTATCTACACAATATACATAGACATAAAATGTAAAAACTTAAATATCTTAGAAACAGTAGCCAATCAGTTGTTTTAATTGTCATATTTGAATTCAGCACATCAAAATACATAATAAATAGCACATTTTATCTCTGAAGCAGACAACTTCTCAAAAATTGTAGACCAGTGATATATAAGGGGTGGGCATCACCAGTCGGTTAGTGAGATATAAGAATGAAGTGAAATAAAGTGAGAGTCCAGCTCCGATATTGTGAATCTTGGTTTATTGTGTAATTGTGAAAGCGTACTTGTGTTTTAAGACTTGAAGAATGTAAATAGTGACTAATAAACACCAGAGATATCTATTGAACCAGTATCTACACAACAACATGAAAGAAATACTGTTAATACTTTTGCCATACTTAACACATAATGTTTGATGACTTTCTAAGGGTATGTTTACACTACCCATTGGATCGGCGGGCAGCGATCAATCCAGTGGGGATCGATTTATTGCTTTCTAGTCTAGACGTGATAAATCTATCCCTGAGTGCTCTCCCGTTGACTCCTGTACTCCAGCTCAGCGAGAGGCAGGCGGAGTCAATGGAGGAGCGGCAGTAGTCGACTCACCGCGGTGAAGACACCACAGTAAGTCGATCTAAGTATGTCGACTTCAGCTACATTATTCATGTAGCTGAAGTTGCATAACTTAGATCAATTTACCCCCTCCACACACACACTCCCTGTGTAGACCAGGCCTAAGACTGCAGAACATAGACTTTTGCTCTCCCTAATATTGTCTGTTTTCCCCTGTAGAAAATAAAAGATGCCTCCAAAGAAGCTTTCAGGAGCTCCGTATAGGAAGCATAAAGCTCTTTTGAAATCTAGTTTGCAGAAGGGGTAAACTCTGAAACAGAACGTTATAGACGAGATTTTAGGCAGTAGCGATCCTCCCATGCAGAAGAAATTGAGGAGTGAAGTGTAATGATGGATGTCCTATTACTAAGGAATTAGCAGATTTATCTGCAGATAAGGAATGGAATATGAGGAAAGTGATGGAAAATCATCCAGTTTTCCTGGCAGCATAAAGGAAAGTGATGATAAAGAAGAATGTGGCTCACATGAAAAGGAAAAAAACAATAAAGAAGAATCAGCCTCGCATGATGACAGAAACAGCAGTGAAAAAAATTGCACACTACAAATTGATACATCAGATCCTGCCTTATGGCCAGTGATCCTAAACCAATATTGATCATACAATTTTGAATGGGCCGGGCAAAACTGAGGATACTGTGCTTCCAGTAAATGAGCAGAAGTGACACTTCTCAAAGTCACACTGCGAAAGAGCGCTCAAAAATTGTGAGAAACTGAATCGGCATTGGCTAGTTTCCTCCAAATCAACCAACAAGTTGTTCTGTTTTTGTTGGAAAATACTTGACAAGAATGCCAAATCGTTGCTTGTGCTTTCTGGGTACAATTACTGGCAAAATTTAGCTGATGCTCTGAAGCAACATGAAAGGTCACCTGGCCATTTTATGGCCTATTCCAAATGGATAGAGGTCGAGTCCAGGCTCAAGCTGAATAAATGCATAGACACAGAAAACCAGCACATTATTAATATAGCAATCCAGCACTGGAGGAACATGCTCGAGTGTCTGATCTCAATTATCCTCTTTCTTGAAAAGAAAATTTGGCATTCCAGGGCTTGTCGGAGAAGTTGTTCATTGGCTATAACGGTAATTTCCTCGGTTTGGTAGGGCTCCGTTGGAAATACGATGCTGTCATGCATGAGCACCTGTGTTGAGTAGTTTGTAAAAAAGCTATGGACCATTACTGCAGTAAAACAATTCAAAACTAATTGATTGACCTTATGCAAGGAAGATGCTTGATAACATATTGATGCGGCTCAGCAAAGTGAAGTACTAAGCTGTACTAATGGACTGCACTCCTGACACTAGTCACAGTGCAAAGATATCATTTACAGTAAGATTTGTTGACGACGAGGATGTCTGTAGCCAAGTAAAGAAACACTTGATCTGTTTCTGGTCTGTGGACAACTCTACTGGAAAAGGTCTAGCAGAACTGTTTATGAATGTCTTGAATCAGAATAAAATAAAGCTTCAGTACTGTCGTGGCCAAGGCTACGACAACAGCGAGAGCATGAAGGGAAGAAACAGTGGCATCCAGGCAAGGATCCTTACATTGAATCCAAGAGCTTGCTCTGTGCCTTGTGGATGCCATTCCCTCAAGCTGCTTGTGTCAGATACAGCATCATCTACTTTTAGATTCAGTATCTCTCTTTGGAGTACTGCAAAGGATATACATCCTGTTTTCAGCCTCAACTATCAGGTGGGAGATCCTCATAGATAATGTTAGAAATCTGACCATGAAGCCGCTAAGTGACACTTGCTGGGAGAGTCACATTGACAGCATAAGGCCAATGAAGTACCAAGTGATTGAGGTTTACGACACTCTGATGGAACCGGTGCAGTCAAGTCAAGGCTAGAATCTTACACGAGGCACAAAGCTTGGAAAACCAGATCACTCACTTGAAATTTCTGATCTCCATTGTGGTTTGGAATGATATCCTGTTCCAAGTAAACATTGTAAACAAGGCATTACAAACTCAGTCAATGGATATCGCACCCGCTACTGCTTTGATGAGAAGCTGACTTGATTTTCATTGTGGCCTACAGAGATAACGGCTTTGAAGATGCCATCACTGCTGCCAAAGAAATGGGGGAAAACTTAGGAGCTGAGCCTGTGTTCAAGGAAACTTTGTATTCATTGGAAGAAGAGACAGTTTGGTTACAAGGGAAGAGATGAGGTGATGGGAAGCTCAGAATTAAAATTCAAGAGGGAGAGTTTTTGCTCGCTCGTTGACACTGCTTGAGTGTCCATCGAAGAAAGATTCAGACAAATGAAGCACCATGAAAAGATCTGTGTGGTGGGTTATTTTTTTTTTTTTTTTTTTTTTTTTGTCTGATGTTAGTAAGCTGCTGGAGGACAGGAAAACACACTTGAATAATTGTACGGTCCATCACCATAACCTGACACACATGGGGAATGTTTGGACGTAATGATAAAGATCTCTTTGTTCTTGCCACCCTGGAAGCACTCTCCACTTCAATTCATTCATGATGCAGAGCTGAAAGATGCTTTTCCTAATGTGTGGATAGCTTTGAGGATTGTGTTCATACTGCCAGTCACAGTTGCGAGTGGTGAGTGCAACTTTTCAAAGTTCAGGCTCATTAAAACATATCTTTGATCGATGATGGCCAACGAGAGACTGACATCGCTTGCTATTTTATCCCTGGAAAATGCCATTGGCATTTGGATCTCTCTGACGCTGTGCTTCAGTTTGCAAGGCCAAAGGCGAGAAAAGCGACCTTTTGAACTAAAAAACTAGGGTTAACATTCTAAGGGTGTCAGCTACTGTAACACTATTTAATACTGATTCACCCAATGTTGGTGCACAGTTCAATTTCTTGATGTTAGTACATTTCGGTTATTCTCAAAATTTAAAAGTTTCTATAAGCTTAGAGAAAACATCAATACATACAGATTTACAGATCCTAGTGTGCAAATTTATCTTCTATGATATGGACAAATATCATGCATGCAAATTGTGTATCAGTCGTGAAATAGCTACAAATGCAATAAAAAATAAGGTCTTCAAAAGTTTAACAAATGGAGGGGGGGTGCCAAAGACACTCCTAGCATGGGGCACTTCTGATCTAGGGTCTGCCCTGAACATGCGTCTCCCGAGTCTGTATGTAGCAGTTTTGTCAGTAGGCCATCCTTTTAAGGTAGGAGCAGGCAACCAAGCACCAAAACAAAACAGTTGCTCATGCTGTGATTTTTTTTCTTTTCTTTTTTTTTTTTTCCTGAGGTCTTTTTGCAGCTTTTGTGACATCTGTTTTTTTCGTATTCCAGAACAGGGTAGCCAACACATTAAAGACACTAGGTTTTACCTTCAACTCATCCCACAAAAAGAGTATCCCACATTCCTCTAAATCTTACTAGGTAGTCTTTTCTCTTCCCATATTTCACTAAAGAAAACCTTGCTGGAAAGAAATCAATTTTTTTATTTTTTTTTAACTAGGAGTGCCAGTATCACAATTAAGGCAGTGTGGCATTGGTAATTATATGATAATGATATATAGTTTCAGTGATTTCCTTGTATTGTTACATACATGAAGAAAATAGCTGCTCTGTGCACATTAGATAGCTCTGTTTGAATGAAATGCCTTTGGCCAGGTATTTTCTCCCCTCTTCAATGAAATTGTATTTGTTTTCTTTATCCTTACTGATGAACTGATAAATACTTAACATATATTTCAACTTATGCTAAACAATCTGCACCTGGTATTTAGCTGTGATGCTCTGAGTATGTTTCCCAGACCTTAGGAAGAGCTCTGTGTACCTCGAAACCTTGTCTGCCTCAGCAACAGAAGTTGGTTCAATAGAGATGTTACCTCTCCCACCTTGTCTCTCTAGTATCCTGGGACTGACATGGCTACAACAACACTGTACACAAAAATGGATCCTGGAAATAAATGGTGATTCACCTGACTGGCCACTGGATGTCATAATTGCCCACAAATGCCCATCATCGATCAGATAGTAAGAGGAAACTTGACTCTTAGCAAATGTAGCTTGAAGAAGACATTTTTTAAAAGAGATTGCTACATCCCTCTTAACTACTAGACCAAGTCCAAAATGTGGAGCCTCTGATGAAAAGAGCAGTAAGTTTAGGGAAGTGTTACTGAATATCTGGAGAGCACGACATCTAATTACCCTTTAATAATACTGATAGTGACTACAGTGCAGGGCATAAACTGAGGTGATTCTCAGGCTTCTTTCTTGAGCAGAGAGGACCCATTAGGGGAACCACAAAAAAAAAATACAGGGATAAGCTGCTCTGAGGACAGCAAAGGGAGAAAGCCTTGGGTCAGATCCCCAGCTGTGATCTGGCCTTTATGTTCAACTCTGACAGTGTCAATGGAGCGAAGAACAGTCAGCTCTCCCTAGCCAGGGCTTCCACAAGCATGGGGGAGTCTCAGCTGGCACAGCCAGCTCCTGTGCCAATCCTCTGTAGCGCCCAGTTTAGGGAGCGTGCTAGGGAGAGAGTGGCTGAAGCATACTGTGCTCTGGCAATCCAAGGCTATCAAACAGCTCCTTGAATCAGGTGGTTTCAGCTAGCTCCTTATCATTCCCTGCCTCATCTTCTGCAGCTGGACAGAGCTCAGTGACTATCCCCAAGAGTTTGTTAGCAATTTACAATGGTTTAGTAATGATGCAGTTAATTTTGACAAGCTTGGTTTCCCTCAGAAACACATGGCATAGTATTTTTACATTAAAAAAATAAACACAGAATACACACACATAACTTCCCCTCTGGGGAAGGTTCAGGAGGCAATAGACAGATAATGGTAATCTTGATTATGTTTTTTAACTTTGGGAGGTGTTGATATACTGTGCTGAAGGGTAGGGTATAACATTTGTTGTTGTTTTTTAAGATATTCGTATTAGATCATGACTGATCCTGTCCTTATATACAAGGGGTCACATACAAAGCCACATTTTCAGCAATTAAAAGTGTGAAATATTTATATTATGGGGATGTCTTGGTGAACTAGAAAAAGTGGAATGATCCCTGTATACTGGGTAAAGCTTAGAAACAGGGATGGGAAATCAAATCAGAAAAGATGTTTTAGGCCCCAATCCTGCAACTGGATCTGTGCAGGCAAGTCCCAATGCCTATGCAGAGCCCTATTCACTTCTGGGCAGCTCCACACAGGTTCAGGTATCCACCCATGTAGATTTGATTGCACAATCAAAGCCTTCAGAAACAGGGGGGAAGTAAGTGGCAGCTGAATTAATTTGCATGGGGAGTGAGAGCAGAAGTATAAAAATCAAGCTGTCCTTTCACTATATGGTGGGTTTTCCAGAACTTGAATCATTCTTGTAGCTTCTTGAAAGGTAGATAATCCCTCCCTACTCTCATTCAAAATTTCCATGTTGATGCTTTCAAGTATTAGCCCTGTTAGCCAAGCATTGTACCAGAGGCTCACATTCAGCTGGTTAACCACAGTGACTCCTTTTCAGATCA
This sequence comes from Trachemys scripta elegans, assembly GCF_013100865.1. Classification (NCBI taxonomy): domain Eukaryota; kingdom Metazoa; phylum Chordata; order Testudines; family Emydidae; genus Trachemys; species Trachemys scripta. The sequence goes on along the minus strand of NC_048298.1, from coordinate 251,062,016 downwards.
TTGTTTCCAAGGATATAGTTTTGAGAGTATGACGTACATTCTTTGATGTATGAATTTTCTTATAAAACTAAAGTTGAGAACTGTGATGCTGTGACTTAAATAACTCTATTTCCTCACAGTGACCAAGGCTCTCAAGTAGGCCTTCCCTGGTGACTGTCATGAAATAAATGCATAAGGAGTGTCACATAAGAAAAGGAGGTGGTATCTGATCAAAAGTCTTTTAAGACCTATCCCGTGCCCTTGTAGTTATTCCATTATAGTAGCTCTGAGTCTCTTATGATTTTCATGTGAACCTTCCCATCCTCCTTACCCAAAAGGTAGTAATAATAAATAATAACTTGTGTTTATATATCATGCCTTTCATCCAGTGACTTCAAATTTCCTTACTAAGGTGAGTAAATTATTCCCATTTCATACAGGAGGAAAATGAGGTTAAACAGACATGCTCAATGTCACACAGTGAGCCTGTGGTGGCGTCAGAATAGGATCCAGATGACATGGTTGGCAATAATTAATTTTCATCAATTTATTTGTTTTTACAACAAAAGTTGCAGAAACCTGTGACTGGACTAGACTATATTATATTTTCAATCAGCCAATAGTGACTATAAAGCTAGGCACAATAACAAGATTGCAATAGAGGAGTTCCTTCTCCCAGCTTGCAAGTGCTGAGAAACTTTTCATGCGCCCTCCTGTGGTACAGGATAATATTGCATGTTCACTACAAATCAGCTATTCAGAAAAGGCATTGTATCTGGATCCCATCCCTACATAGTACTCTTTATGTTCTTCCTAAAATGAAAATGATGGTGTAGGTATATGCATAGCCTCAGCTTTCAGGCCTTTAAATCTGTCCTAATCTAGCGAAGAATCTTTTAGGAAATATATTTCAGTGTTCAGAGTAGCAGCCGTGTTAGGCTGTATCCGCAAAAAGAACAGGAGTACTGTGGCACCGTAGAGACTAACGAATTTATTAGAGCATAAGCTTTCGTGGGCTACT